>NW_026057577.1:81662963-81666055 GCF_023721935.1 Panthera uncia
AAACAGACACATAGACCAATGGAATAGAATAGAAACCCCAGAACTAGACCCACAAACGTATGGCCAACTGATCTTTGACAAAGCAGGAAAGAATATGCAATGGAAAAAAGACAGTCTCTTTAACAAATGGTGCTGGGAGAACTGGACAGCAACATGCAGAAGGTTGAAACTAGACCACTTTCTCACACCATTCACAAAAATAAACTCAAAATGGATAAAGGACCTGAATGTGAGACAGGAAACCATCAAAACCCTAGAGGAGAAAGCAGGAAAAGACCTGTCTGACCTCAGCTGTAGCAATTTCTTACTTGACACATCCCCAAAGGCAAGGGAATTAAAAGCAAAAATGAACTATTGGGACCTCATGAAGATAAAAGTCTTCTGCACAGCAAAGGAAACAACAAAACTGAAAGGCAACCAACGGAATGCCAATGGAAAAGATATTTGCAGATGACATATCGGACAAAGGGCTACTATCCAAAATCTATAAAGAGCTCACCAAACTCCACATCCAAAAAACAAATATTCCAGTGAAGAAATGGGCAGAAAACATGAATAGACACTTCTCCAAAGAAGACATCCGGATGGCCAACAGGCACATGAAAAGATGCTCAACGTCGCTCCTCATCAGGGAAATACAAATCAAAACCATACTCAGATATCACCTCACGCCAGTCAGAGTGGCCAAAATGAACAAATCAGGAGACTATAGATGCTGGAGAGGATGTGGAGAAATGGGAACCCTCTTGCACTGTTGGTGGGAATGCAAATTGGTGCAGCCACTCTGGAAAGCAGTGTGGAGGTTCCTCAGAAAATTAAAAATAGACCTACCCTATGACCCAGCGATAGCACTGCTAGGAATTTACCCAAGGGATACAGGAGTACTGATGCATAGGGGCACTTGTACCCCAATGTTTATTGCAGCACTCTCAACAATAGCCAAATTATGGAAAGAGCCTAAATGTCCACAACTGATGAATGGATAAAGAAATTGTGGTTTATATACACAATGGAGTACTACGTGGCAATGAGAAAGAATGAAATATGGCCCTTTGTAGCAACGTGGATGGAACTGGAGAGTGTGATGCTAAGTGAAATAAGCCATACAGAGAAAGACAGATACCATATGTTTTCACTCTTATGTGGATCCTGAGAAACTTAACAGAAACCCATGGGGAAGGGGAAGGAAAAAAAAGAGGTTAGAGTGGGAGAGAGCCAAGGCATAAGAGAGTCTTGAAAACTGAGAACAAACTGAGGGTTGATGGGTTGATGGGAGGGAAGGAAGGGTAGGTGATGGGCATTGAGGAGGGCAGCTTTTGGGATGAGCACTGGGTGTTGTATGGAAACCAATTTGACAATAAATTTCATATATTAAAAAAATTAAAATAAAAAATATAAAAAATAAAAAACAGAAGTTATAAAAAAAGAAATGATTTTTGAAATAAGACAAATACCTGCAGATGACAAAAAAACTAAAGCAGAAATTTCTGATATGAAAATAAAGTCTTTCCATCTCTAGTACCAAAAAAAAAATCATCTCCAACTACAAACATAACTATTAACAGAAATTAAAGTTTGTGAAACCAAATATTTTAGCCACTAGCCACATGTGACTACTGAACATCAAAAATATGGAAAAAGGAACTTGTTTTAATATTTTTCAAGTTTAACTTAAATTTAAACAGCTGCATGTCAGCATTAGCTACTGTGTAAAACAGTGCATGTATTGACACAATAAGAACCCTTCCTGACATACAGCTTGCTTTCTAGTGGTGAAAAAAGAAAAAATATTAGGAATATGTAAACAATCACATGAAGTAATAATAAGATAATTTCAGACTGTGATGAGTGCCATGAGTAAAATAATGTAACATGTGTATTTGTTGGCAGAAAGTCTAGATAGTGTGATGGATAAAAAGGCTGGAATTTATGTTCAAGCCTAAAAGAGAAATATATTCATAGTAGACATATGATTTTCCCATCTCTCTTAGCCTAGGCTTAGCTGATAGTCAATGTTCAGAGTTCTTTGATTTTTCTGGCATGGCCCAAGTTTTGCTGATCGTCTACTTGTCCTGTGCTCATTATTTACAAGGGACATCTGCAACTGAATGCGTGGCGTCCATGTACTGGCACCCTTATAATTATCTGTAATATACTCATTTTATTACCATCTGCAGATTTTTGGTTTGTTCTTAAAGCAGAGTTTTGAATGTATTCTTTCTAAGAAACTTTGCAATTTTTAAGTTCTGGTGGATGTCAGCTGAAAATGTTAATTTTCCTAGATTTGCACAGAGCTGGTTCTCCCTTCTCTTCATTTTCACTTATGGGGTTATCTTTTATGATGAAAAAAAAAAAAGAAATGTACTTTAATATTTAAAAGTAATTCCATATTTAAATTTGGATGGAAAGAAATATTTTCTTTTTTGCACCAACTGATTTTGGGAAAGCATTAAACACTCCACCTGACTTCTTGACCTCAGCTGTAAAGAGATACTCATTTGTAATCAGTAGATATCCAATAGTTTGTATATTAATCGGTATTAATCATGGAAGTATACCCAAGGAATCCCTGGATAACAAGATGTGAAAGGAGTGTCGCTCAACCTAAACAGATATAAACAAAAAATATTTTCAAAGGAAATTGTTAGGCTTAAACTTCAGAATATAATAAACATGGTATTGTGGAAAAACAAAAGCAAAACACTAAGTTTAAAAATTAGAAACAGAAAGTAGATATAACTTGTAGATAAAGTAAAATTGGAACATTTTTGTAGCATAACTGCAATTATACATATAATGTGATAACTTCATAAAATAGCTATCTGCAAGTTCAACATAAACTTTTCATATCCTTAAAAGATAAAAATTCTGTAACAAATTAATACAATGGCTTTTCAATTCTGTTGGACAAAATCTAATATTTTATCCTCTAAATAAATTGTATATTAGTCGGAGAGGTTCCGGAAGATGGCGGCGTAGGAGGACGCGGGGCTCACAACGCGTCCTGCCGATCACTTAGATTCCACCTACACCTGCCTAAAGAACCCAGAAAACCGCCAGAGGATTAGCAGAAGGGAGTCTCCGGAGTCAAG
>NW_026057577.1:81676055-81685693 GCF_023721935.1 Panthera uncia
CGGATGTGGAGAAACAGGAACCCTCTTGCACTGTTGGTGGGAATGCAAATTGGTGCAGCCGCTCTGGAAAGCAGTGTGGAGGTTCCTCAGAAAATTAAAAATAGACCTACCCTATGACCCAGCAATAGCACTGCTAGGAATTTATCCAAGGGATACAGGAGTACTGATGCATAGGGGCACCTGTACCCCAATGTTTATAGCGGCACTCTCAACAATAGCCAAATTATGGAAAGAGCCTAAATGTCCATCAACTGATGAATGGATAAAGAAATTGTGGTTTATATACACAATGGAATACTACGTGGCAATGAGAAAAAATGAAATATGGCCTTTTGTAGCAACATGGATGGAACTGGAGAGTGTGATGCTAAGTGAAATAAGCCATACAGAGAAAGACAGATACCATATGGTTTCACTCTTATGTGGATCCTGAGAAACATAACAGAAACCCATGGGGGAGGGGAAGGAAAAAAAAAAAAAAGAGGTTAGAGTGGGAGAGAGCCAAAGCATAAGAGACTGTTAAAAACTGAGAACAAACTGAGGGTTGATGGGGGGTGGGAGGGAGGGCAGGGTGGGTGATGGGTATTGAGGAGGGCACCTTTTGGGATGAGCACTGGGTGTTGTATGGAAACCAATTTGACAGTAAATTTCATATATTAAAAAATAAAAAATAAAAATAAATAAAAAAAAAAATAAATAAATAAATTGTATATTAAATCCAGGAGAAATATGGTATTTTACTATAATGAAATCCATGGTATAATGAGATTTTGTTATTGATTTTACAGTTTACCTATCTGTTAACTAGTATCGACCATTTGATAATTTGGAAATTCTCTCATAAGATATAAATCTGTAAATATTTTTAAAAGATACAAACTTCAGTAATCTTATATGTTGAAGCTAAAATAGAATTTATTGTTTTCTACATCAGTAAAATTACTTCGTGGATAATTCTATTAAGTAATTATCTTCTGGTGAAGGACAAAATTGAATCATATCACAGACGAGTATCATTTTTCATGTTATCAAACTTATAATCAAGAGTTAAAACAATTGAGTTGTTTTGCTAATCTCTTATTTGGTAGATTGGGGATTAACTTTGCAAGTAGTTCTTTAATAATGAATCAACACAGCTGCATTCTTTCACAGTCTAGAGACAGAGGGTGTAACACACAAAAAAAAAACTCATCAGTTGTTCTTATTATTAGTAGCTTTATTTGTTTTAGCATTTTATTGAATTTTCAATCAATAATTGTATAACAAAGGATCAAACCAAGCAAATCCCATATTACCATTTAGCTACAATACACACTTAATTACAAATAATCAGCATACTCGTCAAACAACACTTCTAAGTGTTTCGATTATTTATTACTACCATAAAGCCCTTTGTTAAGCATGGAAAGGAGTAGCAGTCAACTCTGTCCAAGACAACACAGAGAAAAATGCCTATAATGTTTAATTTATAATAAGAATTTTTTCCAATAAAGTAGTTTAAGTTATTTATTACTTTTAGTCATATATTTATTTGGTTAATCCATTATTGCTCACCTAATTTTGCCTTGACTCACAAGACTACCAAATAAAAAGGAGCATTTGAGAAGCAGTTAAAGTATCATATTCCACTCTTACATATAACTTCTTATTTGAAAGAAATGTCACCTCAGCAAAATGTTATTGGCAGGAAATTTTTTGGCACACTGTATAAATCCTTTGATCTGAGGTTTATCATTAATACGATTACCATTTTTTTGATACCTAAGCTTAATAAATTATTCAAGCTTCCAAAGTTTTTAAAATAAACTTAAAGAAAACATCAGAAGGAACATATTTTTTAAAGTTCTAGTGTATATCATTTTGGTAACATAAGATGTCTCCTTTAATAACGTATGGGAGGCGCCTGGGTGGCTCAGTTGGTTAAGGGCCCGACTTTGGCTCAGGTCATGATCTCGCGGTTTGTGAGTTCTAGCCCCGCATCAGGCTCTGTGCCGACAGCTCAGAGCCTGGAGCCTGCTTCGGATTCTGTGCCTTGTTCTCTCTCTGCCCCTCCCCTGCTCATGCTCTGTCTCTCTTTGTCTCAAAAATAAATAAAACATTTTAAAAATTAATAATATTGTACAGAAAAATAGCAGGGTCATTTTTTTTTGGGGGGGGGGGAGACAGAAGTGGTGCTCACCTGAAGCAGGGCTCATGTTTTAGCTGAAGTGTGGCTCATACTCACCAGATGTGGGGCTCGAGGTCACCCAAAGCAGGGCTCAAGCTCACAAATCATGAGATCATGACCTGAGATGAAGTCAGATGCTTAGACTGAGCCACCCAGGCACCCAGCAATGTCATTTCCAATGGGAAACTGAGTCCCATATTATTCTGTGCCGCAGTGATGATAACTCGTAAATAATATTAAGTATCTACACTATATTCATCACTTGAAGGTTGAACATAGAAGTTGGTCAAAATTTTAGTAATGATATAATGTATGGTCATCGATCGTGTTGGCATTCAGAAGTAGAAACAATATTTGAAATGTAATACCTCATCAAGACATTATGGTACTAGCAGAAAAACAGGAACAGAGATCAATAGAACAGAAAACTCAGGGGATACCTGAGTAGCTCAGTTGGTTAAGCATCAAATCTTAGTTTTGGCCCAGGTTATAATTTCATGGTTTGTGAGATCAAGTCCCTCATCAGGTTCCACACTCACAGCATGGAGCCTGCTTGGGATTCTCTTTCTCCCTTTATCTCTGCTCCTGCTCTGCTTTCACATGTTCTCTCTCTCTCTCTCTCTCTCTCTCTCTCTCTCTGTCTGTCTAAATAAATAAATAAATAAATAAGCAAGCAAGCTTAAAAATAAAAATAAAAAAAATAGAAATCCCAGAAATGGAACCACAGCTTCATAGTTAACTAATCTTTGACAAAGCAGGAAAGAATATCTAATGGGAAAAGACAGTCTCTTCAACAAATGGTATTGAGAAAACTGGACAGCAACATGAAAAACAATTAAACTGGACCACTTTCATACACATACACAAACTCAAAATGGATGAAAGACCTAAATGTGAGACCAAAAATCATCAAAATCTTAAAAGAGAACACAACCTCTTTGACATTGGACATAGCAATTCTTACTAGACATGTCTCCAGAGGCAAGGGAAACAAAAGCAAAAATGAACTTTTGGGACTTCATCAAGATAAAAATCTTCTGCATAGTGAAGGAAATAATCGACAAAAGTAAGAGGCAACCTTCAGAATGGGAGAAGATATTTGCAAATGACATATCTGATAAAGGGTTAGTATCCAAAATCTATAAAGAACTTATCAAACTCAACACCCCCAAAACAACCTAGTTAAGAAATGGGAAGGAGACGTGTATAGATATTTTCCCAATGAAGAAATGAAGGCATCCACGTGGCTAACAAACACATGAAAAAATACTCAACATCACTGGTCAGTCGGAAAATACAAATCAAAACCACAGTGATATATCACATGACACCTGTCAGAATGGCTAAAATTAACCACACAGGAAACAACAGATGCTGGCGAGGATTCAGAGAAAGGGGAACCCTCTTACACTGTTGGTGGGAATGCAAACTGGTGCAGACACTCTGGACAACAGTATGGAGATTTCTCAAAATGGTAAAAATAGAACTATCCTATGATCCAAAAGATACAAAAATACTGTTTGGAAGGGATACATCCACTTTGATGTTTATAGCATCAACAATAGCCAAATTCTGGAAAGAGCCCAAATGTCCATGAACTGCTGAATGGATAAAGTAATAGAATATTACTCAGGCACCAAAAATAATTAAATCTTGCCATAGTTTTCACTTTACAGACATTTTTCCTCTTTGGTTAGGTTTAGTCCTGGATATGGCTTTTGGCACAATTGTAAATGGAGTCAATTCCTTGATTTCTCTTTCTGCTGCTTCATTATTAGTATATAGATGCAACAGACTTCTGTACATTGATGTTGCATCCTGCAACTTTACTGAATTCATGTATCCGTTCTGGCACTTATGGATGGAGTCTTCAGGTTTTCTACATAGAGTATCATGGCATCTGCAAATGAGTTTGGAAGTTTTCCTTCCATTTCTTTTTTTGAACAGTTTGAAAAGAATAGGTATTAACTCTTTAAATTTCTGGTAAAATTCCCCTGGGAAGCCATCTGGCCCTGTACTTTTATTTATTTAGAGATTTTTTTTTTATTACTGTTTAAATTTCTTTGCTGATTATGGGTCTGTTCAAATTTTCTATTTCTCCTGTTTCAGTTTTGGTAGTTTATTTGTTTCACAAATTTATCCATTTCTTCCAGATTGCCTAGTTTGTTGGCATATAGTTTTTCATGATATTCTCTTATAATTGTATTTCTTTGGTGTTGGTTGTGATCTCTCCTGTTTTGTTCATGATTTTATTTATTTGAATCCTTTCTATTTTCTTTTTGATAAGTCTAGCTAAGGGGTTATCAATTTTATTAATTCTTTCAAAGAACCATCTCTTAGTTTCATTGATCTCTTCTACTGTTTTTTGTTTGTTTCTTTGTTTCTATATCTTTTATTTTCTGTTCTCATTTTTATTATTTCCCTTCTTCTGGCTTTAGGCTTTATTTGCTGTTCCTTTTCTGGTTCCTTCAATTGTAAGATTAGGTTGTGTATTTGAGACCTCTCTTGCTTCTTGATGTAGGCCTTTATTGCAATATACTTCTCTCTTAAGACTGCCTTTGCTGTATCCCAAAGGTTTTGCACTGTTGTGTTTTCATTTTCATTTGTTTCCATGTGCTTTAAAAAAATTAATGTTTATTTATTTTTGAGAGAAAAAGAGATCAGAGGAGGGGCAGAGAGAGAGGGAGACACAGAATCTGAAGCAGGCTCCAGGTTCTGAGCTGTCAGCACAGAGCCCAATGTGGGGCTTAAACTCATGAACAGTGAGATCACAACCTGACCCAAAGTCCGACACTTAACTGACTGAGCCACCCAGGCATCCCATCCATGTACTCTTTAATTTCATTTTTAATTTCCTGGTTAACCCATTCATTCTTTAGTAGGATATTTTGTTTAATGTTTATTTACTTATTTTGAGAGAGAGAGAGAGAGAGAACAGGGGGAGGGGGAGGGGCAGAGAGAGAGGGAGAGAGAGAATCCCAAGCAGGTTTTGCACTGTCAGCGTAGAGACTCACATGGGGCTGAATCCCACCAACCATGAGATCATGACCTGAGCCAAAATCAAGAGTTAGGCACTTAATTGACTGAGCCATCCAGGTGCACCTTGTTGGATGTTATTTAACATCCATGTCTTTATGGTTTTTCCAAATTTTTTCTTGTGGTTGACTTCAAGTTTCATAGCATTGTGGTCTGAAAATATGCATGGTATGATCTCAATCTTTTTGTACTTGTTGAGAGCCGACTTGTGACCCAGTATATGATTTATTCTAGAGAATATTCCATGTGCACAGAGAATGAGTATTCTGCTCTTTTAGGATGGAATGTTCTGAATATATCTGTTAAGTCCATCCAGTCCTGTGTGTCCTTCAAAATCATTGTTTCCGTATTGATTTTCTCCTTAGATGCTCTGTCCATTGCTGTAAATGGGGTGTCAAAGTCCCCTACTATTATTGTATTTTTATCAATGAGTTTCTTTATGTTTGTTATTAAGTGTTTTATATATTTGGGTTCTCTCAAGTTGGGAGCATAAATATTCACAATTGTTAGATCTTCTTGTATGATAGACCCCTTTATAGGCCCTTCTTTATCTCTTGTGTTTGGTTCAAGAATCTAGTTTGTATGATAGAAGTATTGCTACTCCCACTTTCTTTTGATATCCTTTAACATGATAAATGGTTGTCCATCCCCTGCTTTCAGTCTGCAAGGGTTTTAGGTCTACAGTGAGTCTTTTGTAGTCAGCATATAAATGAATCTTTTTTTATTTAACCATTCTGACACCCTATGTCTTTAGATTGGAGTGTTTAGTCCATTTACATTCAGAGTAATTATTGATAGATATGACTTTAGTGTCACTTTGTTACTTGTTTTGTTGTTTCTGGAGTTTTTCTCTGTTCCTTTCCAGTCTTTGTGAATGTTGGCCTTTCTTGCATACTCAGAGAGACCCCCTGTAATATTTCTTGCAAAACTGGTTTAGTGGTCACAAACTCCTTTAGTTTTTGTTTGTCTAGGAAACTCTGTGTCTCTTTCTATTCTGAATGATAGCCTTGCTGGATAGAGTATTCTTGGCTGCAGATTTTTCCCACACAGCACATTGACTGTATCATGCCACTCCCTCTGGCTTGCCAAGTTTCTGTTAAGAAATCTGCAGCTACCTTTATGAGCTTTCCCTTATAAGTAAGGGCTTCCTTGTCTTGCAACGTTTGAGATTTTTTTTGTCACTATATTTTGTAAATTTAATTATTATATGTCTTGCTATTGTTCTGCTTTTGTTGATTTTAACGGGAGCTCTCTGACATCTGGATCTGGATGTCTGTTTCCTTCCCCACAGTAGGGAAGTTTTCTGCTCTTGTTTCTTGAATTTTTTCTCTTCTTCTTCATCTTGGACTACTGTAATATGACTGATATTACAGTTGATGGAATTACTGAGTTCCCTGTCTATTCTCGTGTTGCATAATTCTCTCTTTTGTTCAGCTTCATTATTTTCCAGTGTTTTGTCCTCTCTGTCAGTAAGTCATTCCTCTGCTTCTTCCAGCCTGTGTTCATTGCATCAAGGCTGCTTCCAATTTCCATTGCATCAAGCCTGCTTCCATCAAGCCTGCAGTAAGTGTTTCACTGCTGTCTTCTATTATGTTCTCAAGCCCAGTGAGTATCCTTATGATTGTTGCTTAAAATTCTCCATCAGTCATGTTGGAGACTGTTTATATCTGTTTTGCTTAGATCTTTGGCTCTGGCCTATCTTGTTCTTTCTTTTGGGTTAAATCCCTCCATCGTGGTATTTTGTCTAAGTCTTTGCCTTCTTCTGTGTATTAGAAAAGCCGGTTATGTCTCTTGCTGCTAAAACTAATGGCCTTACATAGAAAAGGGTGTGGCACTTTAGGGAGTGTCTCCAGTATGTGCTACATGTGCTCTACTGTTGTGTTTTGGTTGCTCTATCCTTCAGACCAGTCATCTGCAGAGGCTTTTCTTCCCTGTTGTGGGAAGTGTTTGGTCTCTGGCCAATGTGGTGAATTTTCTGGGGGAGGGACCTGCCTTGCCGGGACTGAGTCAAGTTTGACTGAGAGGAGCAGTCCTGTCAGAGAGTAGGGGGGTGGGGTTTGTTGCAAGCAAGTTAGGCAGTCAGTGTCAGTGCCATTGTACTTCCCACAGGTGGTTCTGTGTGTAAGTGAGGGGTGGGGGAGGGCATTGGTGCCAACCAACTCGTTTGTTCACAGAGAAGTGTCTCCATGAAGGCTGCCTCTCAGGGATATGCTCTAGAGGAGCCAATAATCTCTGCTTTTTGTGCCCCAGGCATTTTTCAGAGAGCTATTTCCACACTGGCTACCTCCAGGTTGTTTGTTTTCCTTCTCTCCAGGCTCTAACCAAACGAAGTTTGCTGACCTTTAAAACTCCAGGCTTTAAGTCCCACTGGTTGCAAGAACTCATGAAATTCAGCGCCTTCATTTTCCAAGACACTGGCTTTGGGGACATGTTCTTGTGTGTTCCCCTGTGTACTCCTTTCTCTCTCACCTTTTTCCATGACCATGGCTCCGTTCTCTCTGCAGCACCCATGACCTGTTTCTCTCTTAAACCATGTCTCCCAACTTCCTACCTTCTTCAACATGGCCTCTTATTTGCCTTTAGTTGTGGTTTGTTCTGTCAGTCTTCAGGTTAATTTCTGGGGAGTTAGAATGGTTTGATAGTTATCTAGCTGTGTGTGTGGGAGAAGACAAACCTAGGGTCCTCCTATGCCATTGAATCTTCCTCTCCTCCCTGACAACATTTAACATAATAAAAAACCACCAAGATGCAGATCCAAGAAGCTCAAAGAACACCAAGCAAATTTATATTTGAAAATGAAAGAAAGAAAGAAAGAAAGAAAGAAAGAAAGAAAGAAAGAAAAGAAAAAAGAGAAAAAAGATCCATATATATAAACCTCGGACCTATCATATTCAAGGTTGTGAAAACCATAGGCGAAGAAAGTGTCTTGAGGGCAGCCAGAGAAAAAAACACACATTACATAGAGAGGAGCAAAGAATTAGAGCAGACTTCTTACTAAAAGTAAGAAGTTTTTAAGCCAGATAGTGATAGAGTATTAAGATGAGAAGGCAACTGTCTACCCAGAATTCTATAAACTGTGAAAATATTTTCAAAAATAAAGGAGAAATAAAAAGTTTTCGGGAGAAACAAAAACTGAGAGAACTCATTACCAGTAGATACATACTGCAGGAAATATAAAAAGGACATTCTTTAAGCAGAAGGAATAAATCAGAAAGTCAAATTTGCATGAAGGAACAAGCACTTCTAAAGGTGATATAAATAAAGACTCAATAAACTAAATCAAAACAAGCAACACTCATTTCAACACGACATAAATGGGTCTGTATACTTCACTGAATATTATATAGTAAAAGTGATAAGCAGTGGAATATGAGATATATCTAATAGGATTTCAGAGTCTTCCCTACAATTCCTGGATGATAATGATGATGATGATTATGATAATGATAATGATGATGAAGATTATGATGGTAACTATATGCAGGACAAATCTTTAGGCACTTTACATATATTAAAGTTTTCACTATTCATACACATAATGAAGTAAGTGACATTTTTATCACCATTTGTACCAATGAGAAAACTAAGGACCAGCAAGATTAAATATGGGTCCAAGGTCACACAGCCTAGAATTACAGCATCTGTATCTACCACACACAATCAGCAGCCTCTTCTGTGATAATTTTAAATGAAGATATTTTTGAAGAAAATCCTCATGATATTCCATGGGACTTTTGTTGATGATATGCTGCAGTAATAATAGCAGAATTGGCAATACTTTTAATTAACAAATAAGTGCATTCTCCTTTTCATTATTGAGTTAGCAGATTTCCTTTTTGACTGTTATAATGATTTCAAAATCTAAGTTTTATGTGTGAGAAAAAAAGAAATTGCGATTTCTTCTAAAAGCAATGTGTTAATAAATGTCTATGAACCAAGTACTTTTAGATATAAGCCATTCTCTATATTACTGCATTGGATTTGTTCACCTTACAGTCTCTACAATACTGTTTAGTAAAATATATTTAAAAGAAACATGTATTATAGGAATGAATTAATGTATTGTTACTATTGTTGCCATACTCATAATAGAATGGTGTTTAATTATGGTTCTTTAATAGTCATGTTATTTAAATTACCAAATATTTACAAAAATAGTATGTTTAATTGGTTCATCATTCAATGTAAATTCATTTACCTTAAGTATTAACAGCACCACCTTGAGGTGTCCAATATTTCAGAAATGTGATAATATGTTTGAATATAAATTATTTTTACTGTGGATGCAATGTAGCAGACATTTACTAAGTGTAAATGTCCTAGAGGTTAAAAACAAGTCCTTAAATTTGTATTACTTGCACTGCAGCATTGCTTACAGCAGCAAAAATAAGGAAGGAAGGAAGGAAGGAAGGAAGGAAGGAAGGAAGGAAGGAAG
>NW_026057577.1:81686473-81948596 GCF_023721935.1 Panthera uncia
TTTTATATATATATATATATATATATATATATATATATATGGAAAAATCTGAGCTATATTTGTGACTGAAGAGGTTGGGTAATGCAACAGCATTACAGACTAGTGTATAGTGACAGAGAGAAGTCAGGGTAGATAAAAATGGTGTTTTTGCTATTAAGGAAAAATATTTTCTGATAAACAATGTAGTAAAGCTGCAAATCACTGCCTTAGAGACACATAGCTTGGATTAGAAAAAGTACTTAGTGATATTATTCAAATCTGTTAAATCTAATTGCCAAGTTTCTCATAGAATACCCTGGGAGACTGAATAAATGTTAAATAATTATTCCTTACAATAAAGGGTGTCCTTGAATATACACAATTATGGAAATGAGGCAAAATGTTGGGTATTCAATATTTTTGAGACTAAGAAAGGACATAAAGTATTAATAAGCATCAGTATTTTTTACATCAGGTTCAAAACGCTAACTTTAAATTTTTTTAAGTTTATTTATTTACTTAGAGCAAGAGCACAAGCTAGGGGAAGGGCAGAGAGAGGAAGAGAGAACGAATCCCAAGCAAGCCCTGTACTGCCAGTGCAGAGCCTGATGAAGGGCCTGAACTCATGAACTGTGAGATCATGACCTGAACTGAAATCTAAAGGCAGACACTTAACCAACTGAGCTACCCAGGCACCCCCAAAACACTAACTTTAAAAACTCGGATTTGATTTCCTATTTTTCTATATAACAGTTTTTGATGTTTTCTTATTTTTTTAAACAGGTTTTTCATATCTGTACTAAGTATTTATAGAGAAAAACTCCCAGCTTAAAACAATTATTATATATTTTAAATCTCTTTTTAAAAAAAATGATTACCAATCTTTAAGCTTGATAAATATAAATTTCTAAACAATTCACAAAGCAAAATGTTTGAGATAATATTTGATATCTTACCTCCGGAAAGAACCTGTTATTTTATCTCGCAAAAATGTACATAGGGCAGCACCACGATAAAGTGCAAAACTGAAAGAATGGCTTTGGATTTCTTTTCTGTTTTTTGTTTTTTTAATATAAAGGAAAATTTAATTTAATCATGGGAATTCAATTGATGTTGGTTGAAATATTTATTATCTATACATTAAACTATTTAATGTATTCTGAAAAGAACAAAATTTGTTGTAATATGTTATTGATAATTACAACTGCAGTATAATGCTTATTTGGAAATATTCAGATTTGTTTTAGTACTATCTTAAAATAAGTTATTATAATAATATTGGTTATGTTTCCCAATGATCAATTCTATTTATTTATTTATTTATTTATTATTTATTTATTTGCAAAAAGTATTTCACATGTGTTGTACATACACCTAAAGATGGGCAGGCAAAAAGATTTTTTCTTGGTTGAGTATAAAAACTTCCCACAGAAGTACATCTCATGGGAAAACATCCTCTAAAAGAAAGCCAAACAAGGTCAGATTTCTTTACTCATGCACAAAGCTAAATTGAAAGGCTCACCTGTCAGCAAATATTTAACTGCAATGAATTCCATGACTACCTCTGGTACCTTAGTTGGAAATTCTATATAGTTCATCTAGAAGATATTCCACCTAGTAATCTTATAGCAACATTTCATTAAAATTTGGTACTTTATCTTTTCATTAAATATTCATCATTATGAGCATAAACTTCTTCAGAATACTCTTCTTATAAAGCAAAATGGAAAGAAATTTGGCGTTAAGAATAGAAATTTTACATTGATAAGAAAATATCTATTAGCTATAGATAAAATAAAAATAGTCATGTTTTACCACCAAATAATGAAATACCACCATGAAAACCCATGAAACATAATAAGGATAATAAAAAGAAGTGCTCATAAAGAGAATCTTCATCAGCATTAGAGTAATGGCATCTAAGCAAATCTAAGCTTAATATCATAGTGATGAAAATAAAGAAGAAAATTACAATGAAGATTTTCTATCATTCAGGTCATATAAAAATGAAAATAACAGTGTGGATTGTTATTATATTAAAGGAAGCAAGTCTCAAGTCTGTGCCAAGACTTCTAGAATGCAAGGAGACAAGGGTTCATGCAGTTTCTGCTTACCAGCTGGTCAGATGATTATCCAGCCAGCATCAGGTAGTTAAACTATACTGAGGCCAAATGAAAATGCTGGAGAATAATGCTAAGGAGTCCACCTGGGCCACAGGCAAATTTTCATTCATCTCTTCATGCATGCATTCCTTCAGCACGGATTCATTATTTATCTTGTATATGATAGATACTGTCTTAGATATTGCAGATATCAAGAAGAACGAAACAATGTCCTATGCTCTCCAAGGACTATATCTAGTAGAGGAACACAAACAGCTGAACTGACGCAGCAGAGCATTGGAGGTACTCACAGAGAACCTTGAAGTCAGTTCTGCCTTAAACTTAAATAATTTCTTGAAAAGTTCCCCTACAATTCAGCAGAATGTTTTTTTCTGCATCCCAAGGATCCTTGTTACATATTTAGATATAATCTGAGAGATGATACTAATAATTAAATTATCCAAATATACATAATTAAATGACAAGTTGAGTGGCATACAGAAAATTTCCTGAAGAAATATATAGAAAGAGGGAAATAATTGAGGACTGGAGTACTAAGATATCAAGTCAGAGGCGAGACAATTAAAAACAGAGATGGGAAAAGATCTGTGGTTTAATATACACCTACATTGGATTTATACTGTATCTAGACAGTAGTTTTAATAGAAACCATTATGTTCTGTGGTGTATCTGCATCCTTGCAAAAGCTTTCTAATCATGTTCCATCAAATCTTATTTTAAATGATTCTTCGATCAAAATTTGAAGAATTCATTATTATTTTTCTTGTTATTGGTCTTTTTACTCCGTTTTTTACTGTTGGCCACATTTTTATTAGATCCTTTAAATATTTATCTCAGTTACTCTAAAGTTCTTGTCTGATTGTTTTAATATCTAGGCCTCTCTAATAAATATTACTATTTCTAATTCTTTATTCCTTCACATTGGGGTGTGGGTGGTGCGTGTGTCTGTGCGCGCACGCGCGTGTGTGTGTGTGTGTGTGCTGTAATTTTGATTAAACACTGATGCTGTATGTAGGAAAAGACCAAATCAATATTATTTATGCCTGGAAGTGCTCAGCCTTACCTGCCAGAACATTATTGTGGGAGATGGAGTTAAACTAATTAGAGTTTGAGATGGATTTCCATTTTGCCATTTCTTTACTTTCCATTAATTCACCACAGACTCCATGCAGTTCCTTCAGAGAAGGGTGACATTACCTTGTGCTTTGATTATGGATGTGGATTCTGAATTGTTTTTCTCACTGTTACTGCTCCACCTTCATGTTCATGTGCCTCTGAGGAGGTCCCTAACCACACTTTTACCTCCAGTGGTAGATAGCTTTTCTCATTGGTGGAAGCAATGAAGCTTCTGTTCTGGTACAGCTTCATTCTTCCTCAGAGACCTGGGTACCCAAGTGCTCAGTTTCTCAATAATCCTTCTACTCCTTCCCTTCCAATGAGAGCCAATTTCTGCTTCGTGCTGGTGGTGTTTTTGAGCAGAAGAGTTTCCTGACCTCGCAGAAAGAGCAGGTCTCTCCTTCTTATAACAAAGAGTGTTTCTTGATCCTCCTCAGAAGTAGAGAACTTTTCCTCCTCCACCAGAAGCAATGAACATTTGCCTTGACCCTGGAGCTTGCAGTGTTTGTTCCCACCAGTGCCTTTAAGGTTTTGCTTCATGTTGGAGTAGGTCTAGGGAAGAAAATGTTGATCAGTTCCTGTCATCCAGTACCCGCTGATAACCTCCTCTCTGAGTTCCCAAAGGGACTCTCACTTGTTCCCTGACCCACCCCCAATCCTTGTTCTGAGTACCTAAAAAAGGACCAGGGGAAAGAATTTGTGAGTAAGTGCAGACTCTTGTTTCCTTGGCATCCAGTGACTCAAAACTAACATGTTATCCTAAATCAAGGTTTTATGGATCTGTAAACTTTTAGCTCATTTCTTACTTCCTTGTATGGTGATCAGCTCTTCCTCCAGTGACCTGCCAAAGTGAAACAAATGCTGTGACTCATTTTTCCTTTGCTGTCACTTTTTGTAATACAGCTTACCTACCTTGCAACTGTAGCTTTCAGATGGTTTTGGGAAAAATTAGGATTTTTGTCAGTTAACTGCCTTTTTTCTTCTTATTAGGTGGTGAGTGACATTCTTTTGCTGTTTTCTACACCTTAATCAGAAAAAGATATCTCATGTTTTCTTTGAATTATCATCTTAAATCTTCTTGGTATTTCACTGATAAGAAAGGAGATTGAAGAGGATTTGTTTAATGAATATTCAGTATTTTACGTTGCTTCAAGGTTTGTCCAAAATTTAGTATTAACCAAAATTTTTGTTAACAATAATGCAGGTTTTCTAGAAGTGAATATAATAAAATATACACTGATCTATCATTAAGCTCTAACCTTGCTTTTTGAATAAGTACACTTAATCATATTTCAGGCTTCTCTGTAGAGATAAATTTCTCTGATTTCTCTATTATGGAATAATGTATTAATATTCAAAAATTTTACTCATGCAACTCTTTCATCAAATGAAAGTTGTGTTATTCCTAATATAGAAATAATAGGAGAGTATGAATGTTCTATTTAAAGGTTGAGAGGGAGAAGATAAACAAAGGTAACTTTTTGTTTTCTGCTATCTGTCCCTCAAAACTCCCAAGTGGTCCATGAGCAGCCTCAGAGTAACCTGCGGATTTCTCATTAAAATAAAGCCAAGTCTCCCAGTCCTATTTAATCAGAATTTCTGGAAATAAAGCCCATGCAAATGTATTTTAATTTGTTCTTCAGATAATTCTCATGTTCATTAGGGCATTTTGTAGCATATATTGAAACCACAGGAAACAGCAGAAAATTGCCATTTTATTTTTATTTTTTTACAAGGAGTCCCACATTTTTTTAAAGCTTATTTATTTATTTTGAGGGAGAGAGAGAGAGAGAGAGAGAGAGATAGAATGGAGACATGTGAGTGGGGAGGGGCAGAGAGAAAGGAGGCGGGAGAGAAAATCCCAAGCAGAAGCCAAACTGCCAGTGCAGAGCCATATGCGAGGATCGATTTCACAAACTGTGAGATCATGACCTGAGCCAAAATCAAGAGTTGGAGGCTTAACTCACTCAGCTACCTAGGTGCCTCAGAAAATTATCATTCTAATTTGACTCTGTAATTTATTAAATAAGTATTGATGTGTAATAGTTTAAATAGTAACAGTCATAGTCTGAAGCAATAATTTTACTAAACTTTCAGAAAGTCTTATACCAAAGACTATCTCCACAATTCTTCTAAATAGTCTTAATTTGCTGCATATATGATTTTCTAAGAGAAGCCCCAAATTAAAAATTGTTAAGTGGAATGATATACAAGAATTAGGAAATAGAAAAGTGATACATTATAGCTATTTTCCAGTTATAATTTACCTATTCTTTTTGTACACTAAAAATGGAAAATAAATACTTGTTTTAAAATAAGCTACCAGAACGAATATTTTAAAACTGGCAATCTTATAAAATACATACCCAAAGCTCCTGGAACTTTGTTAATACATATATTGAGACTATATAAAATCTTATCTGAAAAGTGTTAAAATATATTTAAAGAAGAGTTAAGATAAATAGTTCAGCATAAAATAATCATAGGATATGCCAATTCATTATTTCTTCATTTATAAACAATTGTGCATAAAAAATGTTGATTTATAGGAAGTTTAGAAGTTCAGGTTAATAAGCCTCATGTATTTGAATTTTTCAAAGTGATTACTTTGAGTATTATTAATTGCAAAGAAACAAGATTTTTTTTCTGATTCAGGGAGACTCCTATTTACTTTATAAATGTTATAAAACATATAATTTAATGTTTTTAAGTCAGAAAATTGTTTAAGGGTGAAGTATAGGGAAATTATTATTTAGATGAGTAAATATGACACTGTATATTCTACTATAAAAATGCCATGAAAAGAAAACCTCCCAGAGAAAGCAGCTAACTTAGAGAAGTGAAGCCAAGAACTCTAGGGAAATAAACTGGTGATACGAAGTCCCTGCAGCACGGGCACCTTGAGTTAGACCTATCCCTGAATATTTCAATTATGCAAGAAAACACACTCCATCTTTGTGAGGCTTTGCCAATTCTATCAAATGAGTAGAAAGTATTTTTATAGCATAAAATATTTATCTGGATAATTACCATAAATTTTGAGACCAGAGTCTCCTGTTAAGATTGCATCTTATTTTGAGTCATGCCCACTTCTATTTTCTTATACTGTGAATGTTTATTTTTTTCTTTATTTCTTAACTGATTTTTGAATTTCCAAAAGGAATAGATTTGCTAATTATATTATTCTCTTATTTTTCACTGTGTCTCCTTTCTCTTAAATATGTATTTTTAAAAATTTTTATTTTAAATGAGAGAAAGCACGTGATGAGGGGAGGGGCAAAAGAAAGAGAATGCTAAGCATGCTCCGGGCTCAGCATGGAGCCCAACACAAGGCTCAGTCTCACAACTGTGAGATCATGACCTGATCATGACTGGTATCAAGAGTCAAAGGCTTAACTGACTGAGCCACCCAGGCATCCCACTATATTTTAATCCTTAATTTATAGGCATGTTTTAAATTTTGTTAAGCATTTTGTAATTATTTTCCTAGATTTTTCATATTTGATAGCTTATTTTAATAAAAATATGAAAATTTATTACATATGATAAAATAATATGATAAAATGTATTTTTTTGTTTTGTTTTTGGTATTTTTATTTTTTTCAATTTACATCCAAGTGAGTTAGAATCTAGTGCAACAATGATTTCAGGAGTAGATTCCATAATGCCCCTTACCCATTTAGCCCATCCCCCCTCCCCCACCCCCTCCAGTAACCCTCTGTTTTTTCTCCATATTTAAGAGTCTCTTATGTTTTGTCCCTTCCCTGTTTTTATATTATTTTTGCTTCCCTTCCCTTTTGTTCATCTGTTTTCTATCATAAGGTCCTCATATGAGTGAAGTCATATGATTTTTGTCTTTCTCTGACTAATTTCACTCAGCATAATACCCTCCAGTTCCATCCCCATAGTTGCAAATGGCAAGATTTCATTCTTTTTGATTGCCGAGTAATACTCCATTGTATATATAAACTACCTCTTCTTTATCCATTCATAAACCCTTGGACACTTGGGCTCTTTCCCTACTTCGGCTATTGTTGATAGTGCTGCTGGAAACATTGGGGTCCATGTGCCCCTTCGAAACAGCACACCTGTATCCCTTGGATAAACACCTAGTAGTGCAATGGCTGGGTCATAGGGCCGTTCTATTTTTAATTTTTTGAGGAACTTCCATAGTGTTTTCCAGAGTGGCTGCACCAGTTTGCATTCCCACCAGCAGTGCAAAAGAGAACCTCTTTCTCCGCATCCTCACCAACATCTATTGTTTCCTGAGTTGTTAATGTTAGCCATTCTGACAGGTGTGAGGTGGTCTCTCATTGTGGTTTTGACTTGTATTTCCCTGATGATGAGTGATGTTGAACATTTTTTAATGTGTTGCTTGGCCCTCTGAATATCTTCTTTGGAGAAGTGTCTATTCATGTCTTTTGCCCATTTCTTCACTGGATTATTTGTTTTTTGGGTGTTGAGATTGATAAGTTCTTTATAGAGTTTGGATACTAACCCTTTATCTGATAGCTCATTTGCAAATATCTTCTCCCATTTCATAGGTTGCCTTTAGTTTTGTTGATTGTTTCCTTCATTGTGCAGAAGCTTTTTATTTTGATGAGGTCCTATTAGTTCATTTTTGCTTTTGTTTTCCTTGCCTATGGAGACATGTTGTGTAAGAAGTTGCTGCAGCCGAGGTCAAAGAGGTTTTTGCCAGATTTCTCCTTGAGAATTTTGCTGGCTTCCGATCTTACATTTAGGTCTTTCTTCCATTTTGAGTTTATTTTTGTATATGGTGTAAGGAAGTGGTTTAGGTTCATTTTTCTGCATGTTGCTGTCCAGTTTTCGCAGCACCACTTGCTGAAGAGACTGCCTTTATTCCATTGGATACTCTTTCCTGCTTTGTCAAAGATTAGTTGGCCATACATGTGTGGGTCCATTTCTGCATTGTCTATTCTGTTCCATTGATCTGAGTGTCTGTTTTTTGCCAATATCATACTGTCTTGATGATTACAACTTTGTAATAAGCTTGAAGTCTGGGATTTTGATGCCTCCTGCTTCGGTTTTCTTTTTCAAGATTGCTTTGGCTATTTGGTGTCTTTTCTGGTTCCATAGAAATTTTAGGATTGTTTGCTCTAGCTCTATGAAGAATTCTGGTGTTATCTTGATAGATATTGAATTGAATATGTAGATTTCTTTGGGTAGTATTAACATTGTAACAGTATTTGTTCTTCCTATCCAGGAGCATAGAATATTTTTCTTTTTTGTGTGTGGGTCTTCTTCAATTTCTTTCATAAGTTTTCTATAGTTTTCGGTGTATAGATTTTTCACCTCTTTGTTTAGATTTATTCCTATGTATTTTATGGGTTTTGGTGCAATTGTAAATGTGATCAATTCCTCGATTTCTCTTTCTGTTGCTTAATTGTTCGTGTGTAGGAATGCAACCGATTTCTGTGCATTGATTTTATATCCTGCAACTTTGCTGAATTCATGAATCAGTTCTAACAATTTTTTGGTGGAATCTTTTGGGTTTTCCATGTAGAGTATCATGTCATCTGCAAAGAGTGAAAGTTTGACCTCCCCCTGGACGATTTGGATGCCTTTTATTTCTTTGTGTTGTATGATTGCAGAGGCTAAGACTTCCAATACTATGTTGAATAACAGTGGTGAGAGTGAACATCCCTGTCTAGTTCCTGACCTTAAGGGAAAAGCTCTCAGTTTTTCCCCACTGAGGATGATATTAGCATTGGGTCGTCTGTAAATGGCTTTTATTATCTTGAGGTATGATTCTTCTATCCCTACTTACTTGAGGGTTTTTATCAAGAAAGGATGTTGTATTTTGTCAAGTGTTTTTTCTGCATCTACTGAGAGGATCAAGTGGTTCTTGTCCTTTCTTTTATTGATGAGATGAATCACATTGATTGCTTTGTGGGTATTGAACTAGCCCTGCATCCCAGGTATAAGTCCCACTTGGTCATGGTTGATAATTTTTTTAATGTATTGCTGGATCCATTTGGCTAATATCTTGTTGAGGATTTTTGCACCCATGTTCATCAGGGAAATTGGTCTATAGTTCTCCTTTTTCGTGGGGTCTCTGTCTGGTTTTGGAATCAAGGTAATGCTGGCTTCATAGAAAGAGTTTGCAAATTTTCCTTCCATTTCTATTTTTTGGAAAAGCTTCAAGAAAATAGGTGTTAACTCTTCCTTAAATGTTTGGTAGAATTCCCCTGGAAAGCCATCTGTCCCTGGACTCTTGTTTTTTGGGAGATTTTTGATTACTAATTCAATTTCTTTACTGGTTATGGGTCTGTTCAAATTTTCTATTTCTTCCTGTTTCAGTTTTGGTAGTTTATATGTTTCTAGGAGTTTTCCATTTTTTCCAGATTGTCCATTTTATTGGCATGTAATTATTCATAATATTCTCTTATTATTGTTTGTATTTCTGCTGTGTTGGTTTTGATCTCTCTTTCATTCTTGATTTTATTTATTTGGGTCCCTTCCTTTTTGTTTTTTATCAATCTGGCTAGGGGTTTATCAATTTTATTAATTGTTTCAAAGTACCAGCTTCTGATTTCATTGATTTGTTCTGGTTTTTTGGTTTTGACAGCATTGATTTCTGCTCTAATCTTTATTATTTCCTGCCTTCTGCTGGTTTGGCATTTTATTTGCTGTTCTTTTTCCAGCTCCTTAAGGCGTAAGGTTAAGTTGTGTATCTGAGATCTTTCTTCCTTCTTTAGGAAGGTCTGGATTGCTATATTCCGTTTTATGACCACTTTTGCTGTATTCCAGAGGTTTTGGGCTGTGGTGGTATCATTTTCATTGGCTTCCATGTGCTTTTTAATTTCCTCTTTAACTTCTTGGTTAGCCCATTCATTCTTTAGTAGGATGTTCTTTAATCTCCAAGTATTTGTTATCTTTCCAAATTTTTTCTTGTGGTTGATTTCGAGTTTCATAGCATTGTGGTCTGCAAATATGCACAGTATGATATCAATCTTTTTGTAGTTGTGAGCTGATTAGTGTCCTGGTATGTTATCTATTCTGGAGAATGTTCCATGTGCACTGGAGAAGAATATACATTCCGCTGCTTTAGGATGAAATGTTATGAATATATCTGTTAAGCCCATCTGGTCTAGTGTGTCATTAAAAGTCATTGTTTCCTTGTTGATTTTTCTGTTTATATTATCTGTCCATTGCCATGAGTGGGGTATTGAAGTCCCCTGCTATTATGGTATTATTATCAACGAATTTCTTTATGTTTGTAATTAAATGATTTATATATTTGGGTTTTCCACATTTGGAGCATAAATGTTTACAATTATTAGGTTTTCTTGGTGGATAGACCCCTTAATTATGATATAATACCCTTCTTAATCTCCTGTTACACTCTTTATTTTAAGAGTGTATGATTGTCTGATATAAGTATGATATAAGTCTGGGGTCTGGGCAGCTCAGCCCGCTGGTGGATTTCGGTACCTGTGGCAGCCTTGGGGAGAAACTTCGGGCCTTCTGTCAGAAGGTATGGGTTGGGAGACGAGACTTCATCCGTACTGAGTACCAAGAAAACCAGGTGGGGCCTGGCAGCTAGTCATTCCAGTGGGAAAAGGCTCGGTCTTCCAGGGGGCCGCCCCCCAAGTCTCAACCACACTGGGAAAAGGGACAGGGTTTAGATTTGGGACAAGCATACACTCTGTTAATTTGAGGGGAGCACCGGGCAGGGTAGCTGTGAGGCCGGGTCCCGCTGAGAGCCGCAGGAGGCTGGTCTGTCCTGCGTGGGGCCCAGCGGATGCGAGGAAGTACGTGGGCCTGTCAGGGCACGGCCCGGCCTAGGCTGATATAAGGCCTGATATTGTCTGATATAAGTATGGCTACTCTGGCTTTCTTTTGTCAGCTATTAGCATGGTAGATGGTTCTCCTTTCCCTTAATTTCCATTTGAAGGTGTCTTTAGGTGTAATGTGGGTCTCTTGTAAACAGATCCATATAGATGGATCCTGTTTTCTTATCCATTCTGTTACCCTATGTCTTTTGATTGGAGCATTTAGTCCATTGACATTTCGAGTGAGTACTGAAAGATATGAGTTTATTGCCCTTATTTTGCCTGTAGAGTTGGTTTCTGGTGGTGTTCTCTGGTTCTTTCTCATCTTTGTTGCTTTAGGTCTTTTTTTTTTTCATCTTTTCTCCCTTCAGAGAGTCCCCCTTAAAATTTCTTGAAGAGCTGGTTTAGTGGTCATGAACTTCTTTAGTTTTTGTTTATCTGGGAAACTTTTAATCTCTCCTTCTATTTTGAATGACATCCTTGCTGGATAAAGAATTCTTGGCTGCATATTTTTCTGATTTAGCACATTGAATGTACCCAGCCACTGCTTTCTGGCCTGCCAAGTTTCTGTGGATAGGTCTGCTGCAAACCTGATCTATCTTCCCTTGTAGGTTAAGGACTTTTTTCCCCTTGTTGCTTTCATGATTCTTTCCTTGCCTGAGTATTTTGTGAATTTGACTATGATATGCCTTGTTGATGATCGTTTTTTGTTGAATCTAATGGGAGTCCTCTGTGTTTCCGCGATTTTGATGTCTGTGTCTTTCTCAAGGTTAGAAAAGTTTTCTGTTATGATTTGCTCATATAACACTTCTACACCCTTTTTTTTCTCTCATCACCTTCTTGGACTCCCATGATTCTGATGTTGTTACTTTTTAATAAGTCCCTGATTTCTCTAATTCTTAAATCATGCTTTTTTTGCCTTAGTCTCTCTCTTTTTTTCTGTTTCATTATTCTCCATAAGTTTGTCCTCTATTCACTGACTCACTCTCCCTCATCCATTTTTGCCACAGTGGCATCCATATGAGTTTGCAGCTTAGTTGTAGCATTTTTTTATTTCATCTGGACTAGCTTTTACTTTTTTTATCTCCAAAGAAAGGAATTCTAGTGTATTTTCGATCCCAGCTAGTATTCTTATCATCATGATTCTAACTTCTCATTCAAACCTCTTGCTTGTATCTGTGTTGATTAAGTCCCTGGTTCTCGTTTCTTCCTGCTCTTTCTTTTGGGGTAAATTCCTTCATTTTGTCATTTTGATGAAAGAAGAGGAATTAATAAGGTAAAAAAAATAACATTAAAACAACACACACACACACACACACACACACACACACACAAATCAAGTAAATGATGTTAGATCCAAGGTGTGTTTTGGTCTGGTGTTGAAAGGAGCTTGACAGATTAGAAAAAAAGGGGGGGGAGACAAATGTTTGAAAATTTGAAAAAATGTATACAATGAAATGATGGAAGTAAAATAGAATTTGAAAAATTTACAAAAAAGTAAAAAATATAGTAGAAAAAAATTAAAAATATTTTTAATAAAAACTGAAAATGAAAATAATTTTTATCTTTCTGTATTCAAGAAAAGAAATACATGAAAAAGAAAAAGTAAAAGAAAATTGAATAGGTAGACCAGTGAGCAGTCTGAAATACGATTGAATTATATCCTTTTCCCCTAGAAGTCAAATTATGAAGCACTTTATCATCCATAAACTATATGGACTGACGGAGAGATTTGTGGTGTTCCTGAAGAGTGACGTTGGCCATTTTGGGTGGGGCTTAGTGTAACGGTTTGTTCTCTACTAGATGATGCTGCTTAGCTTACTAGAGTAGATGGTTGTGGCACTTGTAGGTGTATATGCGCATGCACGGGAAGGGTGAAAATGGTATCACCCAGCTACCCAGTCTCTAGTATCAGAACTCTTTTCTCCCTGATCAGCAATTGCACACCCGCCCTTTGTCTCTGGCTTCCATCCACTCCCCACTTTTATACTGCCTGTGACCAAGCCATCAGGTTGCCAGGTGGCACCTCCCTCCTGAATTTTATCTCAGATGTGGCTGTGTTTCCCAACCCCTCATTTCTGAGGGGCCGTGACTTTAACCTGCTTAGACCCTCTGTGGAAGGGTCTCACCAAGCAATGGCCAGGTGCTGGCTGCACCCAGGAACATTTGCAGGACCGTGCTGCTGCTGCTGATGCCCAGAGACTGCAGCTGGGTGCAGAAAAAGTTCGCATGATCGTGTGGCAGCAGTGTTTCAGGGATTATGGAAAATCACAACACCCATCTGGCACCAGGCTTCACCCTTTACAACCTGTTCCAGCATCAGTGAATGTAGTTGTTTTCTGGGGTCTGCTGGAACTGGGTGGTCACATAGCTACTATCAAATGTCCTTCCAGCAGGGGAACCGCCTCTCCCTGTGTGCCCTGAGGATCCCCAGACCTCACTCTGCTCCTGGGGATTCGCCCTTCCCACCAGAACACCACCAGGTATTCAGCTGCGGAGTTTCAGACTCTGTGCTCCCTGTCTATAGAGTCTTAATGGAATTTAAACCCTCTCTTTTCTCCTTTCTCCCATTTTTTAGTTCAGTCCCTGTGGCTCTTTCCACTTTTCCACTTTCTCTCCAGCTGTTTTCTGGGGTGTTGCTTTTCTTGTACTCTCTTCCCATCTCAGTCTCTCTCCGTAAGCAAAAACAGCTCCCTGCCCTCTGTGGCTTCTCTCTCCCCCAGTTCACCTGTCCATGCCACGTTCCTGCTGAATTCTGTGGTTCAGGTTATGCAGATTGTTGTGTTAATCTTCAAATCATTTTCCTAGGTGTGCAGGATGGTTTAGTGTTGATCTGGCTGTATTTCATGGACATGAGATGCAAAAACAAAACAAAACAAAACAAAACTTCCATGCTGTTCCACCATCTTGGCTCCTCTGAAAGATTTTAATTTTAATTCAAATATCTTATTTGTCATATTACAGAAATTTTGACTAACAACAATTAAGTTAAATTAATTTCTAATTAAAATGTAATTTTCTTTTTGATTTATTCTCTTATCCCAATAAAATTTTTAGATTTATGTAGTTTTGTTTTCTTTTGCCTTTAATTTCTATTTTTGTTACATGCTGATTATAGAAAATGTTCTATACAATTCCTATCTAAAATTTGTTGATTTTGGGGGGGCACCTTAGTGGCTCAGTCAGTTAAAGTGTCCAACTTCAGCTCAGGTCATGATCTCACAGTTTGTGAGTTCCAGCCCCACATCAGGCTCTGTGCTGAGAGCTCAGAGCCTGGAGCCTGCTTCAGATTCTGTGTCTCCCTTTCTCTTTGCTCCTCTCCTGATCATGCTCTCTCTCTCTAAATAAATAAATAAACATTAAAAAAATTAAATCTGTTGATTTTTTATGGCCTAGTATGGCTTCATTATTTCTAAATATCCATTGACATTCTACTATGGGCTATTGTCTTTGTTTGTAGACTTGTAGGTTGTCTTGTTTCTGGGTTACTTATCAGTAAGCTTACTCATTAAATTTATCTTCTACATCATATGTCTTTTTTTTTTTAATTTGGTTTATCAGAAACTGAAAAAGTTGTCTAAAGTCTGCAGCTATATTGTAGCTTTGAATTTCTCTCCTTACAGAATTTTTCAGCAGGTCCTTTAATATAGTATCAATCACTGCTGTGTCTAGGGTCTCATTTTATGAGACATGGCACCACATAAGAAGGAGATGCAATATAGAGCCACAAATATATTTACTTTTATAGATGGTACGACCAAGTTACAGGAGATATAAAATATGTATGGGTCCCAAGGATCCAAAACCATCATCTTACAATTTCATCCTTTTTTTATAATGAAAACCTCTCTAAAACACTCACATAACCTACACCCAAACTACCAGACCATGTCCTGTAGCAATCAGGAGTGCTCATGAGCACTGAAAATTTTTTGAGTTCTAAGTCCTACTTGTTGGGTTTCAACTGAGATTTTGGCTCATTACTGTTTAGTACAAGCACTCTGAATTCCTCTCTCCACCTTATCTGTTTTTCCATAATAGTTTGCTGACCTTGTACTGATACCCTGAATTCAGCAATTTAGAACACTTTATTTATATGTGTATTAATTTTCTATTGCTATGTAAGAAATTTTCAGAAACTCAGTGACCTAAAAGAGTACTTTTTATTAGCTCTCAAATTTGTTTATCAGAAGTTCATGCATGGTGTGGTTAAGTTCTCTGCTCACAATCTTATAAGGCTAAAACCAAGGTGTTAGCTCAGCTGTGTTCCCTTCTGGAAGCTCCAAGGAATGATCACTCCCACACTCATTCAGGTTGCTAGCTCCTAGTGACTAAGGTCCATGGTTTCTTACTGATTGTCAGCCATGAGCTGCACATAAATCCTAGTGGCCTTCTACATTCCTTACCATGTGGCCACCAATGGAGAATCTCTCTGATGCCAAATGCATCTTAAGCTTCGAATCTCTCTCTCTCTAGAAAAAGTCCAGTTCTTTTTTTTTAAATAACTTTTTTCAGTATTTTTATTGAAGTAAAATGCACATAAGATAAAGTTTGCTATCTTAACCATTTTTAAGTGCACAATTCAGTAGTATTAATTAAATTAACATTGTTGTACTGCCACCACCACCATCCATTTCCAGAACTCTTTATTTTGCAAAACTGAAACTCTACACCAATTACACATCAACTCCCCCTTCCTCTCCTGCCCCAACCCCTGGAAATCAACTCTTCTATTTTCTGTCACTATAAACTTGAATACCTTGGATACGTCCTATAAGTGGAATCATAAATATTTGTCTTTTTGTGCGTGGCTAATTTCACTTAACATAATGTCCTCAAGGTTCATTAATTTTATAGTATATTGCAGAATTTTCTTCCTTTTCTAATTAATTTCTTTTTTTTAAATGCTATTCCAGCAGAGTTAACATACAGTGTTATATTAGATTCAGGTGTACAATATAGTGATTCAACAATTCTATACATTACTCAGTGCTCATCACGATAAGTGTATTCTTAATCTCCATCACCTGTTTCACGCATCCCCCTCCCTACCTTCCCTCTGATAATGATCAGTTTGTTCTCTATATTTCAGAGTCTCTTTTTTTGTTTGTTTGTTTGTCTCTTTTTCTCTTTGTTTTGTTTCTTAAATTACACATATTTTAAAACCCTTTCTGGTTATGTCAGAGTAATGTAAATAATCTCCCTATCTTGAACTCAATCTATTTGGGTCCATAACTACATCTTTAATTTTGCCCTACAACCTAAGGTAATTGTGAGGGTGAAAACTCATCAGGTAAAAGACTTTGCCCACACTCAAGAGTAGGACACTACATAAAGCTAGAGGTCACTGGGGATTGCCTTGGATTTTAGACGACCATACTATGTAACAAAAAATTTACCTTTCTTTTTATCATTTCTGCCCCAAAATAAATTGCATATGTTATCAATATGTAATTATGTTCTATTTCTCATTTGTGACAGAAAACCTACTTTAGACTAGCATCATGCCTGTGGGCTTTTTTTTAATGTTCCTTTTTATTTGCATACATCTGGCACACAAGGACTGATTCTAATATTTTTTATCTTTTTGGCATATTGCTTTAGATTTATTTATTCTAAATAACATATAGATTTGTTTTGTCCCATTTTAGAATCTTTGTAGTTTCTGTCACAATTTTCTGTTTTAATTTTTTATTATCTTTGCTTTACTTCTCTAATGATTTTTATTTTCTTGGTATGTAATTAATATATATGTTTAAATCTGTATTTTGTCTCAATGTAAAGGAACTAAAAACTCTTTGCTATTATTCCTGTAACTTAGGACTATTTAATCACACACTCTACAACTACCCAACTACCCCCCCCCCCCGCCAGCATACACACACTCATTCAGTAATACTCGGTATTTCTCGAATTATCTGGATTTCTAGCTTATAGTTGTTTTCTTTTTCCACTCTTGAATCCTTTACTTTGATTTGTTTCTTAGTTTATTGTAATTTTGAAATTCCATAGCATACTGTTTGAATTTTGCCTATCTGAAACAATCTTGTTATTGCTGTCTCTGAGTATGAATTTTAATTTAATTATTAAATCTTAAATCATTTGGAAAGCTTTCGTCTCTTCCCAATGTCTTTTAATTGCCCCTTATAGTTTTCATTTTTGTTTCTTCATAGTAGCTTTTGTATTTTGTTGAGAATATACTTTTCCTTGATGATAAACTTTTCTTAAAATAGTGAATTTTGAAACTGTGAATTTCTGCCACATCTCTTGTGATATTTTTTATGGGCTCCATCTTGTAAGCAGGCAGTCTCCACACAAACTGTCTATTGGAAAGTGACGTTCCAGATTTGCCTCAACTTCCCTCACTCATCATTCAAATGAAACCAGATCCCCTGTTCAACACTGCATCTCAAGGGAAGGCTGATTTTCACTGCCCCAGGCAGGGTGCCATTCCTAGCATGGATTCATTGTAGCTCAGCTTTCCTTCTGAGGTGCTAGTCCTACAAACCCCTTTCCAACAGAGAGTCTCTCATCCAGTAAAGCACAACAGTCACAACAAATTGTCCTCTCCAGCTTTGTCACCAAAAAAAGCCATTGAGAGAGATCATTTTTTTTTAATGTTTATTTATTTTGAGAGAGAGGGAGAGAGAGGGAGAGCACTGTCAGTGCAAAGCCCTACATGGAGCTCAGTCTCACAAACTGTGATGTCATAATCTGAGCTGAAATCAAGAGTCAGGCACTTAGCTTACTAAACCACCTAGGTACCCCGAGAAAGACACCAATTTTTTAGGCAACCCAAAAGCAGTGCTTGCAGCTAAATTTTTGTTATAGAAAGTGGGTTTTTAAAACAAGAGGCAGACACTGATGGAGGAAACAATTAGCAAGGCTACTCTTATTTGTGAGGCAAAGCCCATGTATCATAAGGTGAGATCTAGTTTCCTGGGATTTATTTGTTTATTGATAGTTTGCTTGTTTCGCATAAAATCATGCCGTCACATTCATAATTATGACAACTCCTCCCATAATTTGACAGTAGTTTAGCTGAAGTATATTCAAGTTGTTTGTTTTCTTTACTCTTTCTCTTTTATGGGGATTTTAATGATAAATTCATAGAAGGAAAGTCTGTTTTTCAGGATAAATTTAAGCCAGAGTAAACTAAATCAGATTTTAATAATCAAAATATTTAATTCCATAATAAGATGAATATCTTTCTAAGACAGTAAACAGTGAATGTTCATTGGGAATAGAAAATTGTTATTTACATTGGAAAGTGGGACAGTCTGCATGTTACCGTAATAAATCAACATGATATCAAAACATTCTTTCAAGTCAGTCTATCAATAAATATTTTTTGTCTACCATGGTAGAGAGACTGGGGGGAAAATGGGTATCAGAACTGTAAGGACTTTATATCTTTGAAGAGACAGAGCTGGCATGCACTGGAACATAAATTCTACACACCAGTTACCCACTTGGGCAGTTCAGACCATAAGCACTGGAGAAGTTCAGAAGAGGACATAATCAATGTGGAGAACTCTTATTGAATGAGGCGACCAGGAAATAAGAACAAATCCAATTTGGATGGACTAAAGTACAAGAAGCTCCACCCTGTCCCCCGTGAATATACATATGTATGTCTATGGTCTCACAGGGACAGACTAATCTGTTAAATATATATATATATATATATATTTAACACATACATATATATGTGTATATATACACATACACACACACATATATATATGTATAACACATACACATACATATATATGTGTATATATATACATATATGTATATAAATATTATTTTAAATATATATGTATATATACACACACACATATACATATATATGTGTGTATATATATACAGATATATGTGTGTATATATACATGTATGTATATAAATATTATGTTAAATATATATATATATATACACACATATATACATATATATGTGTGTATATATACATATATGTGTATATATACATGTATGTATATAAATATTATGTTAAATATATATGTATATATATACAATATTTACAAATATATACAAAAATATACAGAAATATACCAGATACAAATATATACAAAAATATATTTATATATAAATATATGTATATACACACACACACACACACACACACACATAACATATATATACTTTATAGCCCAAAGTGACAAAGTGATATGGGAAATAGGAAATTATCTAATTTTGATAACATAGTAAAATGAACATGATTATTAATTTTAATTTTTCAGTCACTAATAACCTAGTGCATTTAAACACACTTGGGAATAATTGTATTTAAAAATTAATATAACACCTACATTCATTCGTGTTATGTGGTTCTGTTCAAAAGAAATTTCATAGTCTTCAGCTCTTCTCCCAGGAAGTTGCCCTTTGATAGGGTGCAGTTAATTTGGCAAAATTTCTGCTGGATCATGACCCTAACTGGTTGTCCTCCTTAAAATCATCATGTTTTAATATATTTATTTTTCTGATTTCTAAAGTAAGTATGTGGAAAATGGAAGAAGGCATTAAAGAAAACTAAAATGTGCCAAAATTCTCACATCCAAAGATAACTATTGTTTTAATTTGGTGTCTTTATCTTACATAATTGTCTCTCTTGATCTCATGTCATCTAAAATTTAAATGGAGATTTATAAAATAAAAATGTCCTTTTATAGTATCCTTAGATTTCAATTTCTTTCTTTTTTAATGTTTATTTATTATTGGGGGGGGCAGCAAGAGGGGGACAGAGGATCTGAAGCAGGCCTTTTGCTGACAGCAGAGAGTCTGAAGCAGGTCTCAGACTCATGAACTCTGAGATCATGGCCTGAGTCAGACTCTCAACTGACTAAGCCATGTGTGCATCCTGATTTTAATTTCTTAATACATGTTCCCTTTAATTGATATCAATTGTCATTTGTGATAGCCATCTTGCAAATGTATCCATCTTGCAAGCAAAATAGCTTCAGAAAAAAAAATTGCAGAATGCACATTTAACAAATTAAAACACTAAAAAATACTAAAAATTACTTTTTCTTAGAACAAATTAATGTTGCGCTAACCACAAGACTATTTGGTTATTTCAATTCCTACAAAGAAACTTAGAAATTGTTGTAATATTTTCATTTATATAAACCTTATCAAGAATTTTGCTTCTTAGGAAATGCTACTTTTCCCTCTGCCACAGAATTTCATCTCCTTAATACAGCCTCTGAAGGCTCTTTAGTTAATGTGTATCTGAAGTATCATTCTACTCACAATGAACTGTACTGAAAAGTACCATCAAGCCTTTAGCATTGAAAGAAATCAATCTAGTGATGGTAAATGGTCTGTGGTCTCACAGGGATAGACTCATCTGTTAAAACTTTAAAGCCATACAAATCAAATATCCTTTTCTTTTGTAGAGTGCTTTATGTGGAATTAATGTATTTTAACCCACACAACACTAGCATTTTCTATTCTTGTGAGATGTACAGATAATGCATTTCTTAAAGGTGCTGTGAAATCAACCATTTCAATTTGATTCAGCGTTTTTCACTGATCATGATGATCAGATACTGAGACACTGATCAATGACCAAACAGTGGTCTGATTTGTTTTGTTGTTTTGTTATGTTGCACATCTACAATTAACTAGATGTCTGCCAATAATTTGCAAAATCCCAGTAACAGATTTGATAGGCTCTTAAATACAGCATTGGCAGTTGCCTGCGATGATTTCAAAACAGCTGAATCATGTCTGAACCCTCCCTGTACCACCTATAATAAAATAAAACCACACAAATATATAAACATTATATGGTTGAGACTGAAAGGACACAAAAGTAATTTTATGAAAACAACTTTTGTATTTTAAAATTGTGATCACAAGAGAGCTATAACTTTCCCAGTCTGCAATAAAGTCTAAAATCATGTGGCTTTTCCCACCTACTCCTTATGGACAAAAACACATAGCAATTTTTCATGGAAATATTAAGGCAAATTTACAAAAGTAAATGCATAGATTCTGAAAATTTGCTAGATGCAATATAGTTTTTCACTTTCATATGAACAAACATTATTACAAGCGGCTTACATTTTGAAAAACATATTTAATCACCTAACCTGCAATTTTAATACAATATTGATTACTTTGGAGCACATTGCCATAAAGGCAACAGAAACCCAGAAACCCTGAGAAGATTTTCTATGTGCCCAGAAAGCAAGTAAAACGCAAGACAAGTGGTAAAAAGTTTAAATTAAACTGAGAACTTTTACCAAAGAGAAAACTTTTTACCAAGCTACTAAGGAAATTTATTTTGCTAAAAAGAGTTATGTAATCTCCTCCCCTAGATATCAAAGATAAAGGTATTTACCTTGTTCCTCACATAGCACTTTAAAAAAGAAAAATAAACCAGATATGCTTTTGGAGCCTATTTATGGCATACTTTGTTTTTAAGAATTCCTTAAAAGATACATGAAACTTGGGTTAACATAGTTCATAAATTTCCTAGGAAATAATATAATATTGGGGATAGTCCTTGAAGAAACTCCCTGGAATTTTTCAGCATTAACAAGCTTTTCAGCAAACCAAATCAATTCAGTAAACCATTATACAAACATGAGAATCTCCATATATTTTCTCTTTCCCCTTCTAAGCATAGATAAGTATTAAGACAGTTTTCTATACATTTCACACACACACACACACACACACACACACACACACTCCTTTTTGCAATATGTTAGCTATTGTTTTAGGCCTTAAGAGTGCTAGTGTCTCTTTAGGAAACACTAGTAACTAAGAAAGCAGCCCTCTAAAACTCCACAAAGGTCTGGAAAAAAAAAAAAAAAACACCTCAGACATAAATCTTAGAGCTGAACTGTTCTCCTCACATTGATTGCTTGAAAGCTAGAACACAATTTGTAGCACATCCCTAGCAGTAAAATCCTTGAATTATCACTCATACACTTATTTTTATTTTATCCTATTATTATTCAGAGCTGTGTTCACCCTGACAGCTAATCTGATTTGATCCTGGCTAATGTTAACATGGAAGGAGTTTATCTGAATGAATAGAGGAGAATAGCTGAACTCCTCAGGTATCTAAGGTATGAATCTAAAAGGATCCAGTCAATCAATTATGGAACACTTTGATGGTTAATACTGGTTTGTTAAATTATTCTAATTTGTTGCTATAAGCACCCCTTCCAATTTTGATAGTGAGGATGGATGGGTAGATAGATCGACAGACAGACAGACAGGCACATAGATGCAAAGATGAGAAACTCGAAGTAAAAAGAATAAATGAAAACAAACTGGTGATAAAGGAAAATCTCTGCCTATCAATAATTAGGACACATGGTGGTATCTATGTATAAGTAATCTGCCTTATATCATGTAAACCATAAAATATTTCAGGCTGGGGGAGTGGTTGTCCAGAACTAAAAATATTATGAGGCTGTAATTATTTTATATTAGATTCCTTTTGCATTTTAATATAAATCAAAAGCATTTATTGCATAGGGCAGTTTTTTTAAAGTTCGGGTAATAAAAGTGGTGATTCAAAACATTAAACAGCATTTCTAGCTGTGCCTGTAGGTCATGTGGAATGTTAAATGCCAACATGCCAACCAATCACAACCCAAACTCTGAGCAGCTCTTAAGATTATATATAATGAATAACAGATTTCAGCTTGTGGTTTTATGCATGATTCTAAAATCTTTTCAAAACCTTTCTTTAAAACATTGCTGTTAGAATTTCCCTGTTCAACTACAGCCATCTCTACATGGCAATATTATATTATCACATAGTATGTGGTTGTCCAAACTACGATAAGCTGCTCACCAAGATCATAGAACAATGACAACAGGAGAGTTTGTATTTTCTTTTCTTTGGGTTAATCACTAAAATATCCACGTTCAAAAGGAAATATGTCTTTCACCCAAATTAAGTTGTTCATGTTTCCAAGTGTTTTTAAAGAATTCTTAATATTCAAAGGTATAAGGAAACAAAAAAAGACCTACAATCTCTCTGTCGGCATATTCTCTACCCACATGAAAGTGAGTGTAAAATTTACTCTGAAATAATAAATACTTGAACAAAATCGAACAATTGATTTGGCAGATATTCATTAATTTAACAAATATCTATGGAGCACCTGTAATGGCCAGAAAGTATTTTAGGTGTTCAAAATGTAGCAATAAGTACATTGGACAAAATCCTTATTCTCATGGTGCAGATAGTTATAGTGCCAAAAAAGCAAACTCAGCACAATTACACAAAACAATGTTACTGTCTTCCGTGTAGCATCTGATGTAAAGAAAACGCAGAATAGGTAGGGAAGAAGAAGGACAGAATGCTCCGGTATGGAGGGTGGTGAGAAAAACGTGATATTTGAGCAGAGACCTTAATTAAGTGAGGAAGGCAGACCGAGGAAGTCAGGGATTGGGGACATCATGGGAGAAACCATAAACACACATTTTTGATCCAGGGGCCTCCTTGGAAAGTTATCCTTAACTTAAATATTACTTAAATATTATTACTTAAATACTAACATGGGAATATAAATCTCTCTTTTTTAAAACCTTCTAAGCTGGTTATTTATCAAACATGCAGTATCATTTTCACCATATTAGCACATGGGGAGTTATCACTCAGAAGGGAAAAAAATAACATGAATCTGATCACCATTGGAGTTATAGAGGAAGTAAACCATTAAGCAAAACAGAAATACTTGATTTTATACAAAGATCAAGTGAAACAAAGTATATTTTAAAGCACTGTAATATGAAGAAATATTAATTTCCCAATTAAATTACTTTCAATGGAGGCACTATAAAAGAAGAAAGTGGAAACAAAAACTTTCATATTTATTAGGAACGCTTATTAAAATGCATAAGATGTTCATGTGTTTGGATCCAGGGATTCTCATTCTAAGATCCTAGACTAAAAATATAATGGGTAAAAGAGTAATTGCTTTATGATGGGCATTATTTTTCATGCTAACAAAAGTCTATGACAATATAAGTCAAATGGGTAAGTAAATTATGGTGAAGCTATGTTTGCAGTTATTCACCACCATTAATTATGGCATTTTCCAACACTCTAATTACCCTTAATTAACATCATAATCTTAATCATAGGTAACAAAAATGTGTTACAAATAATGTGTAATATAAGATTTCTACTATTTAATACAAAAATCTGGTTAATTAAAAATGCATATTGAGGCACCTGGGTGGCTCAGTTGGCTAAACAAAAGATTTGGCTCAGGTCAAGATCTTGCTGTTCAGGAGCTCAGAGCCTGGAACCTGCTTCGGATTCTGTGTTTCCCTCTCTCTCTGCCCCTCCCCCACTCATGTGCCGTCTCTATCTCTCTTTCTCAAAAATAAACAAACACTAAACATACATATAAGATACAAAATATTTATAGCCAAAATGTGCAAAGATGTTTTTACAAATTAAACAGTCAATAAATAAAATAAATGAACAAAGGTATAAACAATTTTAAAATAGAACTGCAAATATAAAAGGGTAAAGAAAACCTTGCTTCCTTTAAGGTTTGGGGTGAAAGTAGAGCAAATATGATATATACATTTTCATTAGATGATGAAAAATTTAATAGTGCTGGTAGGGGTGCAGAGCCAAGAGTCCTCTCATACAGTGTTGAAGTAAGTGGAAAAAATAATCAGGAAATGTTTAGTAATATAATCTCAGTGCACTTATTTTGACCTAAGCCACTTGACTTCTGGGTATCTATCAGCCTATCTATGCAACAGTATTTATTGCAAGTATCGTCTGACTGAACATAAATAAGAAAAGGAAAAAATACGTTAGGTATACTTATATATGCTATATAATATTCTGAAGGGATTGCAAATAATAAGTTAGAATTATATGTATCAATACAGATGGAGGCATGTGAAGTATTTGTAAGTTTTTATTTTAATTCCAGTTAGTTAACATACAGTGTTATATTAGTTTCAGGTGTACAATAAAGTGGTTCAACAATTCCATTCATCATCTGGTGTTTATTGTGACAAGTATACTCTTCAGTCTCCATCACCTATTTAGCCCATCCCCCCTGACTCCCCTATAGTAACCATCAATTTGTTCTCTGTAATGAAGAGTCTGTTTCTTGGTTTGTCTATCTCTCTTTTTCCCCTTTTTCTCATTTATTTTTTGTTTCTTAAATTCCACATATGAGTGAAATCATATGGTATTTGTTTTTCTCTGACTTATTTCACTTAGCAGTATACTCTCCAGCTCCATCCATGGTGTTGCAAAAGGCAAGATTTCATTCTTTATTATGGTTGAATGATATTCCCTTATATATACAAACACATCTTTTTTATCCACTGATCTATCCCTGGTCACTTGGGTTGCTTTTACATAATTTGGCTATTGTAAATAATGCTGTGATAAATGTAGGAGTGCAAGTATCCCTTTGAGTTAGTGGTTTTGTATCTTTTGGGTAAATACTCAGTAGTGCAATTACTGTATCATACAGCAGTTCTATTTTTTTTATTTATTGAGGAACCTCTATACTGTTTTCCACATTGGCTATAGCAATTTGCATTCCCACCAAAAGTACACAAGGATTCCTTTGTCTACACACCCTTACCAACACTTGTTCTTGCTTGTGGTTTTTATTTCTTTCGTTTCTTTTTTTTTTTTTCCAACTTTTTATTTAAATTCTAGTTAGTTAATCTGTGTTTTTGATTTTAGCTGTTCTGACAGGTGTGAGGTGATATCTCATTGTAGTTTTGATTTGCATTCCCCTGATGATCAATGATCACATTTTTTTCATGTGTCTGTTGGTCATCTGAATGTCTTCTTTGAGAAATGTCTGTTCATGTCTTCTGACCATTTTTTAACTGGATTATTTGTTTTTTGGGTATTGACTTTGATAAGTTCTTTATAGATTTTGAAACCCGACCCTTTATTAAATATGGCATTTGTAAATAACTTCCTCCATTCGGTGGTTGCCTTTTAGTTTTGTTAATTGTTTCCTTCACTGTGCAGAAGTTTTTATTTCAATATATTCTCAATAGTTTATTTTTACTTTTGTTTCCCTTGCCTCAGAAGACCTACCTAGAAGAAATTTGCTACAGCTGATGTCAGAGAAGTTACTGCTTGTGTTCTCTTCTAGGATATTAATAATTTCAGGACTTACATTTAGGTCTTTCATCCATTTTGAATTTTTTTTTTTTTGTTCATGGTATAAGAAAGTGGTCTAGTATCATTGTTTTACATGTTGCTCTCCAGTTCTCTCAACAGCATTTGTTGAAGAGATTGTCTTTTTCCCATTGGATATTCTTTCCTGCTTTGTCAAAGATTAGTTGGCCATACGTTTGTGGGTCCATTTCTGGGTTCTCTATTCTGTTCCATTGATCCATGTCTATTTTTGTGCCAATACTGTACTGTTTTGATGTCAACAGCTTTGTAATATAACTTCAAGTCTGGAATTGTGATGTCTCCAGCTTTGCTTTTCTTTTTCAAGATTGCTTTAGCTATATAGGGTCTTTTGTGGTTCCATACAGATTTTAGAATTGTTCTAGCTGTGTGAAAAATTCTTTTGGTATTTTGATAGGTACTGCATTAAATCTGTAGATTGCTTTGGGTAGTACGGACATTTTTAACAATTTTAACATTTTAACAATATTTGTTCTTCCAATCCATGAGCGTGGAATGTCTTTCCATTTCTTTGTGTCCTCCTCAATTTATTTCATCAATATTTTATAATTTTTAGAGTACAAGTATTTCACCTCTTTGAGTAGGTTTATTCCTAGGTATCTTATTATTTTTGGAGCAGTTGTAAATGGGATTGTGTTCTTAATTTCTTTTGAAATTAAGATACCATACTATAGGTAGAAAATCTGAAAGACTCCACCCAAAAAAAATTGCTGGAACTTATAAATGAATTCAGTGAAGTGCAGGATACAAAATCAATATACAGAAATCTGTTGTGTTTTTATACACCAATAATGAGCAGTATGTGATGTATTGTGTATATGAAAAAGCAAATTGAAGAGAAATATATTTCCATATTTGTAATATTAAAAAGATTTTATTTTTTTAAAATTTTTTAATGTTTATTTATTTTTGAGACAGAGAGAGACAGAGCATGAGCGGGGGAGGGTCAGAGAGAGGGAGACACAGACTCTGAAACAGGCTCCAGGCTCTGAGCTGTCAGCACAGAGCCCAACGCGGGGCTCGAACTCACAGATCGCGAGATCATGACCTGAGCCGAAGTCGGCCGCTTAACCAACTGAGCCACCCAGGCGCCCCTTAAAAAGATTTTAAAAATTGGAGGTAGAATATTTTTTAAGTTTAGTTTGAGAGAGAGTATGAGCAGGGAAGGGGCAGAGAGACAGAGGGAAAGAGAGAATCACAAGCAGTCTCCACACTATCAGTGCAGAGCCTGCTGCCAGTCTCGAACTCACAAACTGTGAGATCACAACCTGAACTGAAATCACGAGTTGGACGCTTAACCAACTGAGCCACCCAGGCTCCCCTTGGAGGTATAATATTAATCAGAATTCTCTAGGAGAAAAGAGGAGACAGAAAGATAAATAAAAGTAACACAAAGTTGGGTAATTCATATGTCATAATTTTGGTGAGTATATAAATTATAAACTTCTAACAATAATAGTATTTTAAATGTGTAAAAATTGAATATGCTAACCGACAATGTAGCTGGCATACAGTAAAATATAATATTATGGGACTCCAAGAAAATCTTGTCACTTATTTGTTAATATTTTAATTATTTCTGAAACAAATTAACATTTCTATTCAATAAACAGAATGAAAGAAGGGAAGAAAATTACTGGCTTATTAGAAATTCTTATACTTTTGATTTTCTATGTATTGATATTGTAGATTATTTTTAACTATATATTTCTATATTCTGCACCCATTTTGTAATTAGTATCCTATCTTTTACACTTAAAAATTATTAAATTTTAGGGATGCCTGGGTTGCTCAGGTGCTTAAGTGTCCAACTCTTGATTTCTGCTGATCTCACAGTTCATGGGATCAAGCCCCACATCCAATTCTGCCTTGATAGCATGGAGCCTGCTTGGATTCTCTTTCCCTCTCTCTCTGCCCATTCCCTCCTTGCATGTGCACGTTCTCTCTCTCTCTCTCTCAAAATAAATTAATAAAAATTTAAAATTGTTCAATTTTATAGTTGTAATATGGGAAGTTTACTATATTAAAAATTGGGGGTAACCACAGAAATAATTTTGTCATGAGACTCTGGTGAGAAAGTTTCCCAAAGAGATCTCAAAGCTCTCAAGAAAAATTATCCCATAATTTATACCATAAAATAATTATGGTGATTGTATGTTAAAAAATGAAAAAAAGAGATATATCTAAGCCTGAGATTTTTAAACACTACAGGTACCATCCCTATACAATGGTCAGGAATTGTTATAGCTGCTTCTTCCTCTCCTTCTCTAAGAATCCCCAAATAGCCAAATAGGAGGAAATCTAAGTGAGGGCTAGAAATGAGGACAGATTGCTACACTTATATGCCCTGAACTTCAACTATGAGAGTGGAGTGAAGCATGACAAAAATATTAGCACAGATTTTTGTCAGCTGACTAGAGAAATACCAGTATCTTAGCCAGAACTCCAACTCCAATCAATAATTTAGACAGAAGACCTAATGGCATGGTCTAAAGGATAGATGGAGACCATACAACTTTAAATCTTTGGTTTTTGTTGTTTTTGTGTCTAAAAAAACAATGTGTTAAATAACGGTTCAATAGAAGGCCCACATTTTTGCTGAGGTTACAACAAATAGAAAGCTGAGAGTTATACAGTGCCTCTCAGCACAGTGAGTTATGCCAGACTCAGGGAAAGCAACTAATATTGTTAGAAAACAAAAACAAGGCCTGAGGTGATCAAATCAAGTAATAAAGCAGCAGAAATAACTGCCCAAGACAGAAATGTTAAGTATGAACAAATGTAACACAATTCAGGGCAGTGTCCCAAGTTGCTTGAAAAGTCCAGGAGCCCTCATTCCTAGAAAACCAGCTGTTGATTCATCTTACCACAAGCAGGATCCTTCCTCATTGACAATCATTGCTGATGTAATTCAGAGACTGGTCAGAAAAGAATCTCAACATTACATAGAAGATCCTATAATCAACAATCACTAAACACTGGAGTCAAAACGTTACTAAACAACAACACATTACAGAACCAAGACCAGAAAAATCAAGTTATTAATACAAACAGAAGAGAACTTTAAAGACACTACAATTAATACTTCAGAATGATAAAAATATTTCTTTATGAAACAAAAATAGGTTGATGCACAAAAGGGACCATTCAAAAACTAAAAGCTAAAACTAAAAACATGGAAGATTGATTCAGCATTTGCCAGTCTTCCCTTCTCAGTTAATGTCCCCATCATTTATCCAGTTGTTCAGCATAAATCTTAGGAATATGGCTTCATTTTTTGGATTACCTCCAGTCCACATCCAAACCATCAGAAAAGAGCTGTTAGCTCTACCTTCAGAACATAGTCATACCTATCCATTTATCACCATCTCCAATGTTAGCACAATAGTCCAAGACTTCATTATCTCTTACCTTGATTACTATTTAAGCCTACTACCATTCTCCTTGTTTACACACTTGGCTATTACAGTAAATTCTCAACATAGCAGTAAAAATGATTGTTTTTCAAAGGACAGATCAAATTATAACAATCTTTAGCTATTTCTATTTATACTTTAATTGAACCCCTTGTTGTTCATCACTGTGGAATCCATGCAATATCTTGTTGTTCATCACTGTGGAATCCATGCAATATGACCCTTGACTGTCTCTAATTTTGTTCCTATCCCTCTCTCCACCATTCACTGTGTATCAGCCACATTAGCCTTCTTTTGATCCCTTGTCTTAAAGCCTTTAAACTTTGTCCCCTTGTACCATTCTTCCCCTGAATCCCCATGTGTTTGCTTTCTTCACATAACTGGAATTTTAGCTGAATTACGTACACTTCTTAAAGATACCAGACAAAGAAAGTTGAAACAGCCATCTCAGTCCCTCTCTATACCAATGTGACTTCTTCATTGTTCTTATCACTATCAGAAATAACTTATAGAATCCATGATCTATTCATCTTCTTCATCTTGGATTATAATTTGAATGCCAGGAAGACAAGAAAATGTCTCAATATCCATATTTCACGCCACTGAATCCCCAACCCCCTAGAATGAGAATCATTGACATAAAGTAAACAATTCAAAACTTTTTCAATAAATTAAAGAAATGAATAAATTTTGGTAAATTTATAGGTGAGAAATGGCAATTTGCTATTTAAATGTGTGATTTTTATGCTCATTTAAAGCATTTATTTTTATTTTATTTAAGGGGTGTCCACATTATTTGCATATTTTTTCATCAGGCATTTGTCATTTTCTTGTTGGTTTTTATGAATTACTTGTTAGGACTTTAATAGACTAGTGAAAAAATGTTCACTTTCTTATTTAATTCCTTTTCACTTGTGGAATATTCTTTGAGGAGGGAAAAATCCATCAAGATTAATTGAAAACAGAAAAGCCTCCATGAGACTGGAGATGGAAAAATTGGAATTTTGATTTTCAAAAAGAAAGGCATTGATATTTTGAAAATCTGACTATTCACATCGATCTCAGGCACAAATTTAGAATTGATAGTTAAAAGAATGGGTTGCAAGCAACGGGAAAATAAAGCAGTGATTAGTACTATGGATTGACTAAATAAAAACCTTGTTAGACTAAATTAATTTTCTTTTTTGACAGGCTTACTAGACTGGAAAATCAGAAAAATGCAACGAAGAAGAAATATTCAGATTTTGGTAAGAAATATAAGTTCTCATGACATCCTTATGAATACTAGGGAGAAATAGGAATTAAATGATTTCACAATTAGATGAATTTGTATCTGATTTAACAACTATATCCATTTTCAATTAATGGATCACACTGATATTGAGGGGTATTTTCTTTCATCCTATGCTTTAAGACAATATTTTATCCATTGACTTAAACAAGGATCTTTAATGTATATTGACTAAATTTCTCAATAAATGAAGCTGGGATAGAAGGAAAAATTACACCAAAATCTACAAAATAATAATAATAATAATGATCACTGAGCCATGAAAATGTAAAAAAAAATCCATTCTGATCTCAAGTTACATGAATAGAAACATAATATCTGCAATGAATGCTGTGCTATTTCTGATCTCTTGTGGTCAGATCTCTTGAAGAACTGTGTTCAGTTCTGGGCAGTAAGATTTAAGAAAATGTGAAAAATAAATAAATACAACTATTAATAAAAATAGCAATGATAATAAACTAGATAAGAAACTGGGATCAAGCTGCTATAGGAAAATAAAAATCATATCATATATAGGAGGTCTCCAGGCTGAAGGAAAGAGTATTGAAGAAAGACATCTTAATTGTTTCACACATTTGAAAGTTTTTTAAATACAAAGAGATAAGACCTATTTGAAACTCTAAAAAAAAAAAAAAAAAAGAAGAAGAAGAAGAATAGCAAGTGGGTTTAAATGAGAAAGATTTCTATTATATATAAAAATCATTTTAATGTTGATAATTCCTTGAAGATGTAAAGAACACCTCCTGGGAGGTGTTCAAAGCAGAGACTAAGATCAAGATAGCAGAAATGTTATCTTGGGATACAGGCCTGTATAGTTGTTGGACTATCCATCTGTTGCAAATTCACTACTACAAAGAGCTGTATGTGAAGTCAGTCTAAGGGGTCTTTTTTTAATTAATTTATTTAAATTCAAATTAGTTAACATATGATATAATATTGGTTTCCAAGAGTAGAACCCAGTGATTCATCACTTAAATATAACACCCAGTGATCATCCCAACAAGTACCCTTCTTAATGCCCATAATCCATTTAACCCATCCCTGCAAATGGGCCTTTTTTAAACAAAATTATTATACAACCTACCGATTGAAGTTGAACATTATTAATTAACAATTTTTGCAGTGAAGCTTAGGCTGTTTTCAGTTAAGTTTAAGAAAATTTAAATTGTTGTTTTTCTTGTGTATTTAGAGCTATAATCATTGGGCCAAGGAATCTATTGTTATGAGTAAATTTACATAAAATCTTCTGTTTTGGATAAAGAGAGGAGGACAAAGTATGGGAATGAGGCCAAAAGAATGAGAAAAGGATTATTATTTTTTTTTTCTTTTCTCTGAATACCCAACTCAGCCACAGAGGTTGTTTGTATTCCACTGTGTAGGTAGGCAGAAGGTAAAGGAAATGTTTTCAAAGAAGCATATTTTTTAATTGAGGTAAAATTTACAAATGATGAATATATAGTCCGGGTGCCTGGATGTCTCAGTCGGTTAAGTGGCAACACGATTTCAGCTTAGGTTATGATACCTGGGTCATGGGATTGAAACCCACATTGGGCTCTGAGCTGAGCATGGAGCCTGCTTAAGATTCTCTCTCTCCCCTTCCTTCTGGCCCTTTCTCCTGCTTGTGCACTCTCTCTATATATAAAATGAAATTTTTTAATAAGTGCGTGTATGTGTGTGTGTGTGTATTTCTATGAGTCTTGACAAATGCATAAAATTGAGTATCTACAACCACAATCGAGGTATAGTCCATAACCCCCAAAACATCCTTCCTGCCACTTTTGTAGTCAGCCATTTTCTTTAGTAGCTCCTGGCAAATACTTATCTGTTCTTTGTACCCATAGTTTTGCCTTTTCTAGAATATCATATTAATTAAATCATACAGGATGTCGCCTCTTGAGTCTTGTTTCTTCATAAACATCAATATAATGACTGCAAGAAAATTGGTGCCTTTAAAGTCTGTTGTTTGGGCTGCATTGAAATATCATAATCAGGAGAAATACAGCAGAATGATGGGGACAAGTTGATACAATCAGTCACCAGTGGAGACGTGGGAGTAAAACAACAATAATGTGATGTTTAAGATCAGTACTGAACAAGTGTGACACACTCCCTAAGGAGTCTCAACAATACCTAGTAAGACTTTTCAGGGGGATGAAATTCTGTTGTTGTGCAGGTAGAAGATAACACCTGAGTGGAATTTTCTGTAACTATTCCATATTGACGTTAATGTGACCTCATTTATATCTCTTGGTTGATGAGTCTTCGGAACATTAGGTTACAAAAGCATACCAAAATTGGTTTAAATAAATAAATAAATAAATAAATACCAAACTCATAAACTAAATATTTTATCAACTGGAATGTTGAAAATAATGCTGACAATCTGAGAAAGATATAAATATACTGCATTTGTTCCAAAACTCAAGACGAAGGAGTTCAAAGAAAGAAAGCAGGAACTATATGTGGCCATGGACCAGATAGAAATAGATTAGTGGAAGGAAGGAAGTTGTTAAGTAAATGGTTCTATTCTAAGAAGTTGCCATCAGACTTCTTTTTTAACCATGGTCATTGGTCAGGTTCATTCTAGTGAATTTCAAGACACTAGATAAATTCAAGGATGCGCTGAAATCATATAGTTATTCACAGTGATGTAAATAGAAAGAGTTTACGCAGAAAAAAAAGTTTAGTCAAACTTCTAAAATGCTCAATCAGAGGTTTTTTTAGGGTTTTTATTCAAATACACTCAATAGTGACATTTTTTTTCTTTAAAGAGACACTATTTGGAAATGAGGATTTCTTATTTGCTTGTTTTGGTTTGTTTGTTGTTTATTTGTTTTTAATGATAGTGACGAGGTTGGTTAATAACTCAGTTTTGCTCAGCCATAAAGTGTTACATTTAATATGTACTCATTACATATTTCTTGGATGAATAGTAAAAATCATTTTTAGTTTGCTTATGAAAGATATTGAATCTGTGAAACAAAGTTTTCCACCAAAGGTCTTGGCCTTACTCTAGAAAAGAATTTCTTAGGCTAAATACTAAGATAATTTGGCCCCAGGTAAGTACAGTTCTAGTCAGAAGCATCTTGTCTTATTTTTAGTAGAGAACTGTGATTCTACACGTCCCTTTTGAAGGCAATAGAGGAGTAGGTACAATTGGTGGAGACGGAGAATGTGTCTCATGCTTTAGGACTTTAAGGAAGATGAATTATTCAGTCAGTATGTCTGCCCTCCATGCTCCTTCTTTTCACAGATTCACTTGCTACAGAGCATGTTTAGACACAAACTCACCCAACATGCTTTTACTGCTGCTCCAACTGTTTTCCAAGACCCTAGGGGAACTTCAAAAGACACTGTCTTATTATGGCAAGGAATTTTCCTTCTGTCCAAAAATTTGTTACCCCTTTACCCATGGGGAGGTGTTACACAGAGAAATTGGTTCTTACTTGCTCCTGTGTTTGGATGCTACTCCTCTTCCTTTGGCTCTTAATAGGAATTTAAATCGATAGTGTATCATATGACAAGTAATTCATAGCCCCATCTCTGTAAGGCCTCATGTTGACTGACCTAAACTATGCTATTCTTCAACCAAAAAAATTTTTGAAAAACTTGGGAACCATTCAGTGAATAGAGATAGGTGAGGGCTTTATTTCCTATCCTCGAAATGCAGAGGTGTACTACAATGAAAGTAAACATTTGATAGGTTCCCGTTAAAGAGAAATATTTACAACAAAAGGTGAATTAAAGAAACCCTGAACCTTTTTGTAGTTTTCAAAATTTTCCTTCCTATTCTAGGTCCTTTAAGATATCTTAAATGGAAGACTTAAGGCAATAATCTTCCCAGAGCAGGCACACTGGCTTGGTGGTCAGGACAGGAAGAAGCATGCTCTTGCAGTTGAGAGACTGAGCTCTCAAAAGATGAAATTAGAGAACTGAATTCTTATCCGAGGGCAGAAAAGACTGTAATATTCTAAATCTAAGATAAATACTAAATACTTAACCTGGTAAAGACATTAAAACTAACTTTATACTTAATGGTGAAAGTCAAAATGCTGTCCACATAAAATTGGGGGAAAAGCAAAATGTTGACTCTCAACATTTGTAATACTAAAAATGTAGCTTATGAAATACGGCAAGAAAAAGACATAAAAGACACACAGATTGGACAGGAAGAAATAAAACTATCTCTATAGTTAGAGATGGTATGCTTGTAGAAAATCACAAGGAATCTACAATAGTAGACCTAGAAATAGAACTAGTGAGATCACAGGATACAAAATTGGTATTCAAAAAATTAATAGCATTTCTATATACCGCTAATGAGCATGAGAAATACAGCAATTAAAAGAAGAAATACCACTTACAATTACATCAAACACAATGAAAAACTTAGATACGCATTTGAAAAAATATGTACAGGGTATGTATGTTAAAATTACAAAATGCAGATGGAAGAAATCAAAGAAAACCTAAATAAATGGAGAAATATACAGAGTTCATGCACTGGGAGATTCAACATAATAAAAATTCTCCCCAAATGGACTTACGAGTTTTTATTTTCTTTTATTTTTGTTTTTGAGAGAGAGAGTGCAGAGAAGGGGCAGAGAGAGAAAAGGAGAGAGAGAATCCTAAGCAGGTTCCATGCTGGAGCCTGACAAAGGACCTAATCCCATGCCCTGAGATCATGATCTGAGCTGAAATCAAGACTCAGACACATAACTGACTGAACTATCCAGACACCCCATGGACTTATGGGTTTAAGACAATCTCTACAAAAATCCCAACAGATTTTTATACACATAGAGAATTCTAATATTTACATTGAAAGTTATAAGCTCTAGAATAGATCTAATTATCTTGACATAACAATAAATGGAAAAATCACTTTGCTTGATATTTAAAGTCTACTATGTAGCTGCAGTCATCAAGACATTGTGCTTCTGGCAGAGAAATAAACACATAGATCTACATAATGGAATAGGATACCCAGTAATAGCCCACACAAATGTGCTCAGCTGATTTTAGGAAGGTTAAAAAAAAACAAAAGACAATTCATTGTAAGGCTGCCTTTTCAACAAGTGGTACTAAAAACAACTGACCAACCAGAGGCAAAAAAATGGGCCTCGACTTAAATCTCACAGCTTATTTACCTTCGGCTTAGGTCGTGATCTCCTGGTTCGTGGGTTCAAGCCCTGCATTGGGCTTTGTGCCGGCAGCTCAGAGCCTGGAGCCTGCTGCCTGTTTCAGAGTCTGTGTCTCCCTCTCTCTCTGCCCCTCCCCCATTTGCACTCTGTCTCTCTCTCTCAAAAATAAACATTAAAAAATAAATTAATAAATACAGTAAAAAATAAACCATTCATGATAAACCCGCTAAAAATATGAATTCTTTATATGGATGCAGAATTTCTTCCACTTCTTTTCAGAAATAAACGTATATTATTTCTGAAATATAATTATCATCTAGAAACATCAAATTATCACATTATCACATTAATACTCAATAATATTAATTTGATAAGGCTAAATATAAAATATTTATGCTAATTTGATAAAAACTTTTCAAATTCAGATATGCTATCTTAGAGTTTAAAACAAACATTTATAATTTGATTTGCAAAATGTTTTGCCTTAGCTAATTACTATATCTAATGAATCTAATGAAAATTGGGGTTGAATCCAACCAATAAAAGAGGAAAAGAAAAAATATCTATCTCTAAACATACTAGGAATTATCATTACTTTAAAAAGGAAGTTTATTTTAGATAAAATTCCATATATTGGGAGAGGGGAAGAAACAACACAAATATTTGCAGCAAAGCATAACAAATATTACCTGAGGCAATGTCAGTACTAATTCTATTTTTGAAGAAAAAAAATAATTTAGAATGATTACCTTATCTGGAATTTGTCAAAATAACTAATTTTTAAAACACCCCTAAATATTTATGTCCTCACAGTCTGTAGTATGTATACCATATATCAAATGGAGTAATCAAACAATTTTGTTTAATAACCAAGATCTTCAGATTTGAAAGGTCACTCAATTCACACTGAAATCCTTACATATCGCTCTCAAGCTGTCATGTAAATTGGGCTTGAACACCTTAAGTAAAGAGAATTCCATGTCCCAGGACAGACAGTTACATTTTAGGCCAGGCATGAAATTAGAAATTTAGATATATAATGAGTAAAACCTGTGTCCCTCTAACTTCCACTCATCAGATACTATTTCTCCCTCATGGAGTGCATTCTTAAAAAGCTTTAATTTTCTTCCACGTGACACATGTATTTGAAAAAGCTTTTATTTTTCACCTTCTAGTCATTAGGTTAAACATCAACTGCTCCTCAAAGTGTGCTTTGTATTACATAATTCCAGTGCCTTTGACCATCATGGAGACACATCTCTGAGCAGATTTCAATTAGTGTAGAGTCCGTTTAAATTATGAAACCCAAAAGTGAATGCATTATTGCAGGTAAGAATGAAGGATCGCTCAGTGTTATCATTACCCTCACGCAAGAGATTTCTCAAAATGCAACTAACTATGGTCATCTTTTAAACATAATATCAGACTCCGATTTATATCAAATCTCTTCATTAATTTTTTGACACCCATATGCACATAGCCAATAAATCTCATCAGCTCTTCCTTCAAATACATTCGAAATCCACAGCAATTTCCCACTGTGATTTAATGGTGAGAAATGGAACTATCTCATCTTGGTTCAGGGCATCATCTGTCACCAGACCATTGCAACAATCTCCTATCTGGTTTGTTTCAAATCATGTCCATTACAATCCATTCTCCATACAGTGCCAGAGTGTTAAAGTAGGCCTTAAAGAGAAGCCAGATCATATCTCTCCCCTACTCAAAATCTTCCAATGTTTTTTTGTCTCACTTTGGATTGGATCTGGATTTGGATTTTCCATTTCTACTAAAATATAAGCTCTATGAGGGAAGGGATTTTTGTCTATTTAATGATGTATCACCAATCCTTGGAATCACGTCAGGCACTTCATAATTCTTCATAAATAATAATTAATCTTGGCGAAGGCAATAAAATCATTTTCACAATTGCTGTAATACCTAATCCATAGCTCTTGCAACTGCTATCCTAGATTCCATTGTAGGACCATGTTGAGCTTCATCCTGTATATAGAATAATATCTTAAAAAATGTAAGACAATCAAAATGCACATGGACTAATGAGATAATTAGCTAACTGGATAAGATGCAAAACCCAGTATATTGTCCTTATTGTAATAAAAATCAGTTATGAAATACAATGGAGGAATACTCTCATAATATTAAAATATATATAATTAGCCTAGCAAGAAACTTTAAAACAAATATACTAACATATCAAAAGCACTATAAAATTGTACTTATGGGGGCACCTGGGTGACTGGGACAGTGAACCGACTTCGGCTCAGGTCATGATCTCACAGTTCGTGCGTTCTAGCCCCACATTGGGCTCTGTCCTGACAGCTCAGATCCTGGATCCTGTTTTGGATTCTGTGTCTCCCTTTCTCTCTGCCCCTCCCCTGCTCACGCTCTCTCTCTCTCTCAAAAATAAATAAACATTTAAAAAAAGGAAACCCTTTAAAAAAATGTACTTAAGCATAAAATAACTTTCATAAATGAAAAAATCTGACATGTTCTCTGATTAATACTATACAGGTGTCAATTTTTCCACAATTAATTTATAACTCACATGAAAAAAAAAGCCCTTATACTCAGGAATGCTCAAGATAATATGGAGAAATCTGTTTATTTTGGGGGGATTAGCTTCTAGAATATTAGCTTAAGGTAAGTTTTGGAAAAAATTTTTAAGTTTAATGAATTAAACCAAGGAAGACCAGTCCAGGTCAACCAGATGGCAATGGACTTTTATTGTTTAACCAAGAGAAACATAATTAAATTTTAAAAATCATTATCTTAATAATCATTATTACCGTCTTTTTAGCTTATTATTATCTTTTAGTTCATAATCTTTCAACCAATAAATAAATATCCTTTCCACTTGCACACAATAAGCATAATTTATGACCATATCTCAGTATCTTAATACTTTGTTCAACAATATTTATTTATTTTTCTGTCTAACGTGTTGCAATGCAAATTGTTGACAAAATGTTAATTATGACAATCTTTCATAAGGCTATTATAAATTTTCTTTCAAATTGATACTTACTGCATATTCCTCAGAATAAAGCTTAAAGCATGGTTTTCTCTTCAGATATTCCTGTCATATTTTCTATACTGTTTTAAAGTACCCTACATGTAATATTAATGCAATACACAATAGTTTAATTTTTATATAATCTGTCATTTCTCCATATTGTCCATAAACATTTTATAAGAAGTTGTCTCAAACTCCTGACTAATGTTGAGACAGTATTTTTTACCACATTTCTAATTTAATAATACATAAATTGTATAAGATATTGATGCAGTTACTCTAAAATAGCTTGTTCTTTGCCCATTCACATGGATCTTAGTTATCACAGATCCATTTTTCATGTTATCCTGAAGCATCCTTTTAACAATATCTTCTGAGCTCTTCCCCTATATTGACTTGAAGCTCACCAGTCACTTCGTTTTCTGGTTATTTGATTTGGTTTACTGCCCATCTTCTGGAACCTCTCCCGGTCTCGGTATCTCTCCAAAGCTCTGGCAGTGCTTCACTAATCTCATTTAAGTATACTTACAGTGCCCTGAGCTGTAATTGCAAACTTTATTTGATTAAGCTTTGTTTTAATTATTTCATCTTGGCTTTCATATTCCTCTTTCATGACTTGCTGGATATACGCTTCATTTCAAGTTTATGTTATGGTCACACCAACTTGACAGATAGCATCAGAACTTGCATTCCTTTAGGAAGTTCATGTAAAATTACATAGCGAATTTTTATAACAATAATTCTATTTAAAGGTATCTTCAGAGGACTTAATCCATTTACAGGAAATGAACTCCTTGAATATCTAGAAATGCCAATTTTATGGACTCCATCTTATTAAAGGATTTTGCCCAGCCTCTATTTTTGCCATACATGAAACCCTTGTGTTATCTGTGTGATGACCATGAGAATAAAGTTTAAAACTGTTTTTTCCTTTTATATATTTCCATCACATCTCCTTTATCACTTTACAATGTCATATATATATATATATATATATATATATATATATAGTGATCACATATATATATATATACATATATATACACACAACATACATGTATACATATATACACAACATACATGTATATATGTACACAAGATACAGCACCTTTGATTCCTCAGTAATAGAAGTCACCCCAAAATTTAATTAAAACATTATAGGTTTTAAAAACAAAAGGGAGCAGTAAATCTAGTTGAAAGAAGGATTAGTAAAACTTTAATAAACAAATCAAAATGTATGTATTCAAATGTAATCTTATGCTCAGTCAAGTTGGCAGAAAGTTTTTTTTTTTCTGTTTTATTTTTTAGTGTGAGTTTTAAATTCAGGTATATGTAGCATATAGTGAGCATTGCTTCTGGGAGAGTTCTGGTGTGGGTGTGGGGGTGGGGGGGTGTGTGGGGAGGGTGTGTGTGTAAAAATTGTAGGAGGAGATAAGAAAATGCTTTTAAATTTTTTTAATCTTTATTTGTTTTTGAGAGAGAAAGAGAGAGACAGAGTGTGAGCAGGGGAGGAACAGAGAGAGAGGGAGACACAGAATCCAAAGCAGCAGGCTCTGAGCTGTCAGGACAGAGCCCCACATGGAGCTTGAACTCATGGGGCTTGAACTCATGAACCATGAGATCATGACCTGAGCCGAAGTCAGACACTTAACCAACTGAGCCACCCAGGCACCCCAGATAAGAAAATGCTTTTAATTTAAAGAAGTAACCAGATATATTTATTCATGGTGATAATTATTATTCTTCTTATAATAGTTAAAATTGGGTTTAACCAAATGCTTAAAATATAGAATAATGTGAGCTGTTTGCAGATACATTTTGAAATACTATGCAGGTATATAAATTGAGTTTTTTGAGTTTTTAATAGCAATAAAAATACATACACCTCAAATAAAAACCAAAGATAAGAGAGAGCTAAGTTATATGTACAGTATGACACCTACTATAAGAAAGGAAGATGCTGAAGGAAGGGTATGCAAAACTATAGCGATTATTTCTAAATTATAATATAATGAATAATTTTTATTCTCTTTAATCTTTCTGAATTCTCTATTTTCCTACCATGTTTTTTCAATAGTTATATATGCATAAATTGTTTAAATTTTTTAAGAAAAACTCCACAACTTTGAAAAGCAATAGGATGACAATAATGACTGTTCAGTGTCCAGGGTTGTGACAAATAAAATTTCATTTTGTACCATATTTAGAGGCCCAACTATTTTTGTTTTTAACTAGAACTCCAGCTCTCCAGATTCTGTAATTGTTTGTTCTCCAAAAATAATTGCAGCACCGAAATGTCATTCACCCAGATTTTAGATCTCATTTGCATCCTAACCCCACAAAGTAGCCACAATTTCACTCCATCATGCCAATAATTAACTGAGAACATGAAAACAAAAGATTGATGTGTTTGTTTAAGAAGAGCTAATATGTCATGCTTGGCTAATGCTGCTCAACTTCATCGATGATAAAGAGAAGAGAATGTTCGTAATGAAGCATCTCCTGCACATACTTCAGTGATAGAAAGTGACATGAGAAGCACAGCATTCGCTATTCTCTTCAGATTCAATCTTGTTGCTCTGGACAAGTCCTCTTTTAATCATTTGGAGAGCAACCGAGAAACTTGATGCTTCAATAGTAGGACCCAGCTCAAATTTAATTAAGGCATTCCAGGTTCAAATAACTGAACAGAGATGTAGACCTAATCAAAAACAAGGAAAGGAGTGGCAGAGGGACTGAGGGAGGCAGGAAGGGGAAAGAGCTTAAGAAAACTCTACGAGCTTAATACAAAACAAAACCATTCAGGCAACAATACTTACTTTTAGACTTTATTCTTTCCACCTGTATCACCTATCCTTTCCAAATTCCTTGAACAACAGCCACAATAAGAAAAGTTATAATTTAATCAAGTGTATGTGTTTTACCTCTCTGTACACAAACTGTATGTTTGCTACCAACATACGTGTTGTGGAAAAACACTCTTTTTCTCTGTAATGTCAACCTTGAACTATTAGACATCTATCTTCCAAGCATTTCTAGTTCCCCACCCAAAGCTAAAAAAATTGACTTTTCTGAATTGTACTGAATTTGAAATCTTTATCTATGTACTATACAATGGGGAATATTATTTATTCTTGTTTTTGTTTTAATCTTACAGAGCTTGCTGAAAAAAATTCTTTTCTTACTGACAGTTAATTATTGAGCCATTAGTTCATGTGTGCTAGTTTTTAGCCTTTTAACGAGAGGTCAGTGACATATCTAATACACGCAATATATTAGATCTGGAATGGGCTTATTTTCCTGAGATGCCATTGCTTGCTTTGGCCTTTTTATTACCTCTTTCTACCTTGGTAAATTTGGATGAACAGTTCACAAATACATACCAATCACTCACATATTTGGTGATCAAAAAGGCTTTGGTAAGTTTGGAGGAATTCCTGGAATAGGTACCTATTTGTATTCACATATTAAACATCCATTAAGGGGTATGGGCTAAATGGGTGGATGGGCATTAAAGAGGGCACCTGTTGGGATGAGCACTGGGTGTTATATGTACGTGATGAATCACTGGGTTCTACACCTGAAACAAATACTACACTGTATGTTAACTAACTTGCATTTAAATAAATAAATTTAAATGGAAAAAAAAGGGAAAAATCCATTAAATTAAAAGCAAGGTAGTTGTTTCAATTTTCTTCCTAAAGATCAGAATTTAGGCACATGTCCTTACCCAGGACCAATGTTCATATAGCTTCGCATTACGTGGAGTTGGATGGCTGTTAGCTCCTACCATGCCCTTTCTTTTTTTAATTACCTCCCAGTCTAGCTGCTCAGCCATGCCACTGATTTGCCATTAGTTATCTTTTCTCACTGTTGTAACTGTACGTTGCTCACCAATCCAGTGATTTATTTTTTTTAACTTTTATTTATACATGTCAGTAAATGTTTGTAGAAATGCACAAATGATTTATATGAGCTAAGGGACATCAGAGCTCTGTCTCCCTCCTAGTGGCAGGATTGCATATTGCTAAATTGTAGAGTGATAATTTTCAAGTGAGTCATTTTTATGGACTTTGTTACTTGTTTTTAAGCAGTGGAGGAAAAAAGCCTTACCTAAATTTTCTGAGTCATGAACCTGTCTTTTCTTTCCTTAATCGCACAACACAGTGGAATTAGTATATATCTGAGAGGACTATGAGCAGAGCTGTTATCTCAGCACGTTTCCACTGGCACTTCCCGGCAGGTATCCAATGCTTGTTGCAAACTAAGGAAGACTTAAGATTAGCCACTGGCAATTCATTATTAACACTCGTATATTCTCCTATTGTAGCCGTGGAGAGCTAAGGCTATATATTTAATGTGAGAAAACTGTAAATGTTCTAGAAGAATAAAATTAGAGAACACAATAAAAATGTAATGAAAAGAAAACAAGCATAGCTATAAGGCTTGCGACTAGATAATGAGAATGCTTCTAAAGAAAATTCTTTATATAATTACAATAAGTTGACATCTGGTATACTCTCCATTGTGAACCTTCATAATGGAAAGTATATAATAATCCATCCATTTAGGCCTCTTTCATTTGGAATTCAAGATAATTTCAAGACAGTGGTTCAATGTTGAAAAAAAAAAGACTTAAAGCCCTATATTTATTGCATGGAAACTAAAGTAATTTGAATTGTTTACTTATGAATATAAAATTGAAGAACTTAGAAAGGCATACATATAGCCATATAGTCTTATATACCACTCTTCATTTAGGAGATTTATATTCTTCTATCGTATCTCATGGAGTTTACTCAGGAATACTTTCCTTTGTATGACCATATGATTGGTTTACTGTAACAAATGACCCTGACAAACTCTTTGCCTCTTTAGTTGGAGAAAATATCTCTGGTTTACCAAACTGTAGTAGGGGGTAAATACCCACAAAGAAGGTGCCATAGAGGAATGTTCCATGTCCATTTTAAGAATTCCAAGATATCAGACTATATCCCTGAGAGAAATGATAAAAGGATTCCAGTACTAACAAGTGAAATGCCAGAATACCCTTCATGACACAACAAAAACAAAGACTGCACGAAGTTCTTAGGGGATGAGGGAATCAAGGTAAGGAAGCTGTAATGTTGCATGTCCAGTAGAAGGTGAGGTAGATATAGTGATTGCTATGTGACTATGTGATCAATTGCTGGAGTGGCTATGAATGGTATTGCCACTTTTTTTTTCTCCCAAGCTTAAATAGCACAAAAATTGGTAATGCCAAAGGAGAGAAAAGCCACATATATAATTTTCACTTGCTTTCTTTTCTTATCACTTGTCATACCCTCTTAATTATGATAGAAATTATATCATATTTACAACTTGACTTTGGAACATGGGGAATACACAGACATGCACAGAGAGATGGCAGGGGGTAGATATTTAGGGCATAGGAATTAGAGGTTTAATATACACACTAATGTATTCACATATACACACACAGACATACATTTGTCAATTAGCTATGCAACTGCCATGGTGGTGGAGTAAATCAAAATGACCCTACCTCCTACATTACCTAGGAGATAATCCTGACTCCTAGTATTTACTGCATTTGTATCTGAATCAAGAAAAGAATGTGTAAATTTGGATATAGAAGAAATAGTTGATTTTCATAACCATTTTGTTAGTAATGCCAAAGCCAAATATGAATCTTATGGTGTGTCGTGTTTGCTTCTTTTTCTTGACACGTTCAAGAAGATATTTAATTGTTAAATATAGAGATCACCTTAAATTCATATAGTACTTTCATGAACGTGAAATATATTGTTTGACAATGATTGGATTAGTAAAACCAGGAGGCTCTGTTGGAGCTAATTTATTATCTTTGAGATGAAGCATCAGCCTTCTAATGGTGGCATTTAATAGCACTTTGTCCATTTTATTTGAAAAGAAAAGAGTTGGTAAAATCATTTGTCGGGGATACTTAATGACTGTACTATTTTCCTAGGACTACTATAAAGCACCATAAACTGGGTAGCTTAAAACAAGAGAAATTTACTCTTTCACAGTCTAGAAGGCAGAAGTCCAAAATCTGGAGGCTCTCAGGTAGAATCCTTCTTTATCCCCTTAAGCTTCTAGTAACTCTTGGCAGTCCTTGGCTTTCATCTACTTTCCTCTCTGTTTCCACAGCAGCTTCTCCTCTTCTTTGTGGCAAATCTCCCTTGTGTGTCTCTCACAAGGACACTTATCATTAGATATAGGGCCTACCCAAATAATCTCATCATCTCAAGATCCTTAATTATATCTAGGTGAATTTTTTTCTAAAGAAAGCAGAATTCACAGGTTGCAAGGATTTGATGTGGGTCACTCTTCAACCCTCTAAACTGATTTAGAATCTGTAGGGGGAATGATATTTGTAGTGGTGATGATATTTGGCACACGTGGGTCAGGCGAAGCCCTGAGGAAGAGGACTTGCCAGGATCTACTGCAGTCATTTTAAAATATTTTAAGGTGTGCTTCCTTCCTGATGATTTAGGGTGCTCTGTCCATGAAACATATAGGTGAGAGCAATGCCATTTATCCCATGGAAGCAGGTTTAAAGTCCCATAAAGAACTATTCTCCCCATTCTAAAATCAAAACTGTTAGATGATATAATGAAACTTAGAGAAGTTAGGGAAGGGAATACTTTAGCTCCTCTTTTTTCCTTCTCACCTCAAATACTGTCTTGTACTTATTCTGATTAAACTTAGTTGTCCCATAATACTTTTATGTCCTCAGTTCATGAAGATTCTTGAATTAGTCTGTGTTTGTTAGTAGTGATCCACTTCCTTGATAATAGTTTCAAATATGATTCATGTCCCTAATAAACATAGAACTATACTCAGTTGCATAAGATTTTGACAATTAAGTTTACTCAATATTCTGAAGGATTATACCTGGCTCTTGAGATGGCATTAAAATGTCTTGTAGTTTGACATAAGCAGTTAAACTATTAAAATATTCCATTCTTATAGTCAAAGCTTTAGATGGTTTGCTGCAATCATCTATAGTGTTAAGAGTTGCCTACAAATTGTCAAAGAATTTAATCTGTGTCTGAGTTTCACTAATAAGGAAATTTGTATAAAATCTTTTTAACAAGCTAATGAGTCTATATATTTGAAGGAGTAAGGAACACATATATTTATTATGAAATAAACCAGACTCTCAGCATCATACTAGTGGGATTAATTAGTAAAATTCAATCAAGAATAATCAGAAACTACCAGTTATCCTATTGTCCCAATAAATAAAGCTCTATATCTGGATTTAAAATTCTAAACAATAAAATGTGAATCAAGAATTACACAAACTTCAACATCTCTTTTCCGAATTTAGATGCAGAGGGCATACATGCACTCTGAAAATCACAATGGTCACCATTTCCTATTCAATTTACTTTCAACCTCCTACATTTTCTGAGAATGAGCAGAAGCAGCAGAAATCTATCCTGGTATAGTTTTATCATTTCTGAGGATATATTTCAAATGTAAAGGAAAATCAAAAGACATTATACTGGCATTATGTATTTTCGTTAAGTCAAGATAATTGAAATCTAGTATATTATAAAAAACAAAGGGGATTTTCATTAAGCAAAATGACCAGATACTTTAAAAAGAAATAAACATACTTCCTTATATTAAAACATTTGAAAATGCTGTTCAATTTTCAATTTGAACTAGATTTCATTTTCTCATTTACTACTTGCAAAAATGCCTCTCTCAATACTAAAGTCATCTTTGATGGTGTCTGTGATGTTGAATTAAGAGCTCTAGTATGATGATTACCAATGCATATATCAAACTCTCATCTCAAAGTCAACAGATACAATTCTTCACATACATCAGAAATTATGATTTTTGATAAATAACCATATTAAGGCAAATAATTAAATAATGAGCAGGGTACTTACTTGTTAAGCATTAAGATAAATTCCCAGCATGACAACAGAAAGGTGTATTATAAGGTACTGAGTCAAGTAAATGTATCATTTTTATAATGTTTAAAAATTTTTAAATTTCTTGAGAGAGATCACACACGTGAGAGCAGGGGAGGGGCAGAGGAGAGAAAGAGAGAATGTTAAGCTGAGTGTTGAGCCTTATTCAGGACTCAATCCCATGACCCTGGGATTATGGCCTGAGCCCGAATGAAGACTCAGATGCCTAACCAACTGAGCCACCCAGGTGCACCCAATGAATACATCTTAAACTATCCCAAATTGAATCAATGGAATCTCCATGCAGTGTGAGGTTCTAAATACTATACAACAAGATTTTGGACTGTTTTACATTTCTCCACTCAATCAAAAGAAGAGTAGGCACTGACAAGAATATTTCATCTGAAAATAATTTAAATGACCATTACATGTCTATGAGATTTGTTCTCCATTTTGTAGAAACATGGGTATCTCAGAATTTTATTAATTCACTCTCTTTTCCCCTTCTTGCTCAAACATACTCTCTCTCTACCTATATAGATGTAAATATATATATTTATATATAATATTTTGCAAATGTTATAGAAAATTTATTCATCTCAAATGCTGACAGTGCTGTTTTGTTTCCCTATAGGAATTGAACAACTCCAAATGTATATTGATATATTTAGTCATATATAAAATTTGGTCAAAAATCAGTAGATTTAAAAAGTGATAAATAGAAAAATAGAGAAATGTGAAACTTCAGATAATCTCAGAAATGCACATTTTATTGTTATATTTGGAAGGGGAGATAAATTAATCACAGGATATTTCAATTTTGCTGGTAAATGTGATGAAATTTTCATGTCCTTATTGTAGACACAACTTCTATCTCTGTGAAGAAAATCTTAAGAATTGGGATATCACCTAGCTAGAGATTTATCTCTATGTTGGTGGGGTATTTTTTTTAAACTATGTGGGAATCTAAATTTTAAATCCTTATCTAACATATAAAGAACAGTTTATCAACACTCATCACTCATTAATGAATTTCTGAAGATGTCAAGTCACATAAAAACTATGGATAATCAGTACAGTTGTATTTCAAGCGGATGTAATTCTTCAATATTTCACTGTAAACGTTTTTATACATCTAGCAGTTTCAAATGTCAAAGCAGCTGGAGTTGTGAGGGGAAAATATGGCATAAAGCATTAGCATTTTCATTTCAACTAGGACTAAACTGAGAGAGTAACAGAGTCTTGTTTCTTTTATGCCTGATTTCATACTCACTGTGTACTTTTTCAGGAATGTCCCCCAGATTAGAGAGATCAGTGACTAATTATATCTCCTATAAGTGCAATGATACCTATTATTCATAAGTAGTTTGCAGACATTATTCTTTTACTGATTTAAAGATGTAGTTTTGTTAAAGAGTCCATACTAACCAAAGCCATCTACAAATTCAGTGCAATCCTATTAAAATTCCAATGACATATTTCACAGAAAAAGAAGAAGAAAACGATACTAAAATGTGTATGTGGCAACAAAATACCCTAAATAGCCACAGCAATCCTGAGAAAGAAGAAAACCAGAGGCATCACATTTCCTGATTTCAACTTATATTACAAAGCTATAGTAATTAAAATAATATGGTACTGGCATAAAAATAGACACATAGACCTATAGAACAGAATAGAGAACCCAGAAATAAACTTTCCCTACCTACCATCAACTAATATTTGACAAAGGAGCCAAGAATACTCAATGGAAAAGGATAGTCTTTAATAAAGGGTGTAGGGAAAATGGATAACCACCTGCAGAAAAGTGAAATTGGACCTCATCATACACCACTCACAAACATTAACTGGAAATAGATTAAAGACTTAAACGTAAGACCTGATAGTGTAAAATCTTTAGAAGAAGACAGGGAAGGGGCTCCTGGGAAGCTCAGTCAGTTAAACATCTGACTCTTGATTTCAGCTCAAGTCATGATCTCATGGTTTGTGAGATTGAGCCCTGATCAGGTTCCACACTGACAGTGCAGAGCCTGCTTGAGATTCTCTCTCTCCTCTCTCTCTGCCCTTCCCCCTGCTTGTGTGTGTGCTCTCTCTCTCCCTTTCCCTACCTCTCTCTAAAAATAAATAAACATTAAAAAAAGAAGAAGAAAACAGGGAAAATCCTCCTTGATATTGGCCTTGATAAAGATCTCTTCAATGTGATGTCAAAGGTACAAGCAACAAAAACAAAAATAAATGGTACTACATCAAACCAAAACACTTGTACACAGCAAAGAAAACAATAAAAAAAATGAAAAGACAAACTAAGAAATGGAAGAAAATATTTGCAAACCTTACATAAGAGGTTAACATCCAAAATACATGGAGAACTCATACAATTTAGTAGCAACAACAAAACAAACAGCCCAACTAAAAAAATGGGGAGGAGGACCCGACTAGACATATTTACAAAGAGGACATACAAATGGCCAACCAGTACATGGAAAAATGCTCAACATTACATATTATCAGGGAAATACAAATCAAAACACAATAAGTTATCAACTCACACTTGTTAGAATGGTTATCATTAAGGATACAAGGAATAACAAGTGTTGGTGAGGATGTGGAGAAAAGGAACACTGTTCACTGTTGGTGGGAATGTAAATTTCAGTGACTATGAAAAATAGTGTGGAGATTGCTCAAAAAATTAAAAATAGAACTACCATATCATCCAGCATTCCCTCTTCTGAGTATATAGCCAAAGGAAATGAAATTAGGATATCAAAAAGATATCTATACCCCCATATTTATTAGATCATTATTTATAGAGCCAAGACATAGAAACAGTCTAAGTGTCCATCAACAAATGAATGGATAAAGAATAAGTGAGAGATATATCTATAACTCTCTATATCTTTCTACACACACACACACACACACACACGCACGGACAAACACACTGGAATATCATGCTACCACAAGAAAGAAGGAATCTTGCTATCTGTGACAACATGGATAGCCATGATGGTATTATGCTAAGTGAGATAAGTCAGACAAAGGAAGAAAAATACTGTATGATATAACTTTATGTGATCTAAAAAAGCTGAACTCATGCAAATGGTGTGAGATGGTGGCTAAGGAATGGGGACTGGACATTTGTTGGTCAAAGGGTACAAACTTACAACTAGAACATAAATAAGTTTTGGAAAGCTAATGCAAAGCATAGTGATTATAGTCAATAATACTGTACTATATACAAAAAAAAGATAAGAAAATTAATAAATATATGAGAATTTGAAATAATCCTTTTATATTAGAAAGTGGATTTTCCTCAGGCACTAAATAACCAAGCATTGCTTCTGTCTTGATTTGTAACCTTGAAAATATTCTTCACCCAGTTTTGCACCTAAATTAAAGGCTATAAAATTAGCTATAGACGGTATTTCTGTACATAATTTCAGTGTGTATAACAGGTTGGTGTGCCTTTTCACCCTGTTTTATTTCTTGAATAAAGACAATAGATCAAATATGATGAAGGTCCTGTATACAATAAAGGTTGTCCTTTGCCCAAACTGTCATTACATGGTAGACGTGCAAATACACCACTAAGAAGCCTCCATTTTACGTCTAATTATCCTTCAAAATGAAGAAGGAAACTCATGTCTCTGTTTTATGAAACAAAGTTTCCAGAAAATCTACAGTGAGAAAATAATTTCACTAGGAATCAGACTTATAAATTGAGGTTAATAATGGAATCTGTAATAGATTTTCATTTCTTCAATCTACATACAGCATTCATAGAGATCAAAAGACCTCATTCATTTATGAGAAGATATACCCTCTAGTAAATGAGTTAATTGCTTCAGGTCAGAATTAATTCTGGTCCTTGTAAATTCCCTAGGGATTTCTCAGACATAAACTATTTGTTGAATACAAATTGTTTCTTTCAATTTTTTCTCTCATCCAAATGAAGATTATAAACATTAAAATGCATATTAATAAAATACTCTCCCCATACTGCCCATTTTCAAGGAGGATTTCCTCTCATAAATATAGAACTAGACTTCATCTTATGAGAGAATAAGTATTTCTGAGTGTTAATATTGAGTGTTTATCAGTACTGCTCCACACACTATATGTATAGCTTTGTCAGGTTTAATCCTTGCACTTAAAACCAAGAAGGTTGCATCTGTGCATATTCCCATTTTCCAGTATTTTTCAGTTCAGGAAATAAGGCATAGGGAATCTAGTTAATTAGTTTTAGGTCTCTAAGGCTGTAAATGGTAAAGAAAAGATTAGTAGTGCAGCATTCTGGCACCAAAGCCTGGTATGCTAATCTCTATGCTGCCTTTTGGTAAAAATGACAGTTTTACCTAAGAGTCTTTCAGTACACTTAAAGTTGATTTCATCAATAACTTTATTGATGGTTATTTTAATTTTTTTGTCCTCAATAAACATGTAAACAAAGAATCTGAGACTTTTACATGAAGATGTTATACCAAGTAGTGTACATGCAGGGAATTGGGAAATAAATGAAATAATATTTTTAAACTTTTATTTCTTGAAGGAAAGTACAGTGGGTGCTTTAATATATGCCTCAGTAACATTGTATACAACTATAATTTTCCACATGTATAAAAATATTTATTTGTAGGAGCTAAAAAAATAATATAATGGAACTTTCTGTTGATCCCATAAGCATTTTCAATTTTCACTTTGCAATCAATAATCACTTAAAATTATATAACTAGTTTATATTCAAACAACATACAGCAAAACTATGAAGTTGCAAATTCAAAGTCAATACAAACATTGAAAATAAAATTTTCCTATTGCTGAATTGGATCACTTATTTTTTTTAACTTTGGTTTTTTACTTGATTCACAAATCACTTCAAGGTTTTCATATATGTAAATTATGAGCTAAATTAGATTAATCATTTTGTTTTAACAAATAGCAATCCTCCTTACTTACTATTTTTTCTTGTTTTCCTTTTCCTTTCTTCAGTTCTTACTGAGTACAATAGAAGGGTCACCTCTTGCAAAACCTGGACTTACCCCAGTGGACCAGTCTTTTGATAAATACTTTTTATAGTAAAAATGTTTCTCATTTTTAATATAAACAACACAGTCATTTAAATTTTAAAGAAATTCCAGACTATTAAATGAAAGTAAATCAGTGTGATGAGTAACTTAATCATTTCATAGTTCTGTCTGGACTTCCTAACTTCTGTAAAGGTCATCAGCTAGGAGAAGCAAATTACTTTTACAATTATTTCAGGAACATGAGGATGTATTTGTTTGAACAAGTGTATATTTAAGACTTTAGTGAATAACAAGTAATTCTATAGCAATTTTAGAAAGAGTCTTATGCAATTAACTACTGAAAAAATATATATAAACAATAGGCCAGTGAGATATTTGATGTTTGATTATTGCAGTGAAAAGAGAAACATGACCACCCAGAAAAATTTCAATTATCAGTCTCTGTAGAGGCACATCAGAAAACTCTAGTAGAGTACATATCATGGAGAGAGCATACTGGATATCTAAAGCTGTGGGTAAGAACCTCGATACCTGCAGGAATCAAAGCCTCCTGTGCTAATCCAACAGAAGATATTTACCAATTGAGGTGAATGCACTTAGGGGGAAAAATGAGACAGATATTTTCAATATGCTTATTTAATAAAGACCTATAAAAACAAAAATTCACATCAAACTTCTATGTGGATAAAGACTGTACTATAACGGACCTTAGGTTAGTATAGATTACTACCATCATGGTGTCTACTAATTAAAAAGTTCTAAAGTAGAAAGTAGGCAAAGATCTCTTACTCCACCAAAGGGACAAAGATGTCCCTTCTGTTTTTGAAATATAAAAACAGAAAATTGGTTTCTATTAAAGGAAAGAGACTGAACTATGAACCAGGAAATGAGTGGGAGCCTTTGTGATCACCAACCGTATGATATTGGGCAAGTCTTAATTTCTCTTGATATCATCTGTGAAACTTAGTGGTTGGGAATTTCACTATGTAATTCTTATGGTCCCTTTGCCTCTAAAATTTGATAATTCGATACACTGATTAATATTTTCCTTTAAGTACAGGGAAATGGATTCTAATTATTAAATATAAACACATCATTTAAAGTGTATCAAATAAAAACATATAAAGGGTTATATACATGTATTCATATGTAATACAGTTAATATGTATTTGTATATATGTATAGTCAATTGCACTTTCTTCTTATTTAATTATTCAAAGTTAATTATCAATGCTTCCAATAAATATACAAATGAATATTAAGTTGAAAGTGCCAATTTTCCTATCAATTAACAAATTCTAGATAATGCTAAAAGATTTGCTGATTCATGCTACATATTCTACAATCCATGCTAATGACAAAATACTTCACTAAATTTTAAATGAAGACAAAATAACATAATAAATAATTATTTTTATCTGTCTCAAGGTGATATAAGGTAATGAATTACATGTCTTGAATTCAATCTGTTTGGATCAAAGATAAATCAAGCTGGAGATGAAGAATTACACAGATATTTATCAAATGCCCACTCCATCTTGTTTGTGAACATACTGTAATTTTGGGTTTTCATTTCTCTGTGTCATTTACAATTCTAATCCCAGAAGAAGGGAGGAAATAATATTTGGGGGCTTGTTTCCCACCATATTCTAATCAGTAATGGAAAAGACTAGTACATCAGTCCTAGGTAATGAGTTTGGGGGATAGCTATCTCATAAAAGCTTATGAATTTATCCTGAGAAGTAGCTTGAGAGGTCAGCTTGTCACTTTCAACTTATAATGAGACAGCAACTAAACTATCTAAATTGATGGTATCTTATCCTATTGTAAATGACCTTGAGACAAGATTATTCCATTTCTTTCCTGATGATCCAATATAATAAAAATCTAACCATGGTTGGAGCAACTCAAATTTACCCTCCTTCAACAGTGACAGAGGTTATTGCCACATGGAAAACAAATCAGCAAATTTTCTTTAGTGCTTAGGTCACTATTAGAAAATAACTTTGAAAGTCTTTAAAGGCTGAAAAGATGCCATTTTTATTTAAAATGAGGGCTGAATATGACTAGTACTATCGGTGATGAAAACCCTTAACTTACTCCATAGGCTGTCCTTAATTCTTCTCACTCTAGAAGACTGGGGATCAGTGTCCTGATGCTTAGCATTGCCACATTCTGTCTGAAATCTGCTTTGAACAAGATACCCAAAAGTTAGATTGCCATTCCCCCAAACAGTGCATACTCCAACTTCTCAGCACACCAATTAGAGACATGATAAACTATTCAACACTACTGTGCTAATAACAAGCAGACTCATGTATTTTTCGCACTAAGAAGGTTTGCTATTTTATAACAGGCAGGTTGTAGATTTCAATTTAAAGGAAAGTATCAATAAGATTTTAAACTAAATTTATTTTCCAGAATGTCATAAAATTGGGGTCATATGGTATGTAGCCTTTTAAGATTGTCTTCTTTCAGTTAGTAATATACATTAAAGGTTCTTTCCTGTCTTTTCATGGATTGATAGCTCATTTGTTTTTGGTGCTATATAATATTTTATTGTCTGGTGTATGACAATTTGCTTATCCATTCATCTGCTAAAGGACATCCTAGTTGCTTCCACATTTGACAATTATGAAGAAAGCTGCTATAACATCTATGGGCAGGTTTTTGTGTGGACATGCATTTTCAACTCTTTGGGGTAAATATCAAGGAGCACGATTGCTGGATCCTATAGTGAAAGTATATTTAGTTTTATAAGAAACTGACAAACTCTCTTCCAAAGTGCCTATATTATTTTGCATTCCCACAATGAATGAAACTTCTTATTGCTCCACATCCTTGCTAGCTTTTGGTGTTGTCAGTGTTCTCAATTTTGGCCATTCTAATAGGTGTATAGTGGTACCTGATTGTTTTAATTTATAATTCCCTAATGACATATGATGTGAAACATGTTTCGTGTACCTGTTTGCCATCTGTATATCTTCTTTGGTGAGGTGTCTATTCTAGTCTTTGGCCATTTTTTCACTGGGTTGTTCATTTTCTTATGAACTGAGTTTTCGGTGTTCTTTGTCTATTTTAGACAACATTCTCCTATCAGATACATCTTTTGCAAATTTTCTCCCAGTCTATGGCTTATCTTCTCATGCTCTTAACATTGGCTTTCATAGAGCAGTTTTTATCTTAATGAAGTCCAACTTATTAAGTTTGGGGGGGTGTTAATGTAAATGGTATTGTGTTTTTAATTTCAAATTCCATTTGCCCATTTATGATATGTTGGACACTTTAGCATATTTTAGAGTAGCTAAAATATTCTGTTCATGTGACACAATGTATTTGCAATCATAATTTTGTAATGGATTTTGTATCCTGGTCTTAATTTTTCATTTCTTCCAACTCAAAGATATAATGTAGTATAATCCCAGGAAAAGAATACAGACTATTTACTTTTTAAACAAGAATATATAGCATGCTTTCTCTGTGTACATCACTATGAATTGACATACAATAATAAATAAAGTATGGTCCCTTTCCTCAAGAAAGCTTTTTGGCTAATTGGGAAGAGTTAACATGGAGCACCAAGTTGGCAAACATTGTCTGAGGATAGTGGAAGATACCTGTATCCATTGCACATCCTTCTGTTGGCTTTTTACAAGTTCCATCAAATCAAAGCCAAAACAGTCTTATGACATAGCCTACATTTTAGAAATTCACAAAGTATTTCTTAATGGACAGAGAAAGGAATTTCAGAGGTAATAATCTTCTGTAATGATATTTGCCTGAATATAGCAAAGGATATATGATTGTTAGCTGGATTTCTGTCATTATCATGATCTGAAGTCCATGCCTGTGGGATGTTAGGATATACAGATCCCAATGTTAAAAAGTTAGCAATCTTTATGATTCTGTTTAACAAAATGGCTTTAAGAGAAATCCATCTTCACTTCTCAATTAAGAGAAAAAATGCTGGCATCACAAATAATTAGTAAAGACATCTTTCATGTGAATATCCACGGTGATCATAACCCCATTGAGAATAAAAAGCAATAGTACATGAAGGTAAAATCTCTACCAGTTAGCTTTCTCTCTCGAAAACAATGTCATTCTTCTGCCAGTTTCATTCATGGACAGTTTTCACCATCTCCAACTGATTGCCAGATGCCTATGACAATATTTCTGTGTGTACACATTAAGCAAGATTGTTGTTGTTATGCTTTATTTTTTATTTATGTTAATGATGCAGAATCTATATAGTAGAGAGCAGGAAATTTTCCATTCTGACGGATAAATAACATCTGTGAAAATTTTAAACATTCAAAATGTGTCTGTCATGAGCAGCATGAGCCACCAAATTGTAATGACAGACATACAAACACATTCATCCAGAACTACCTGACTGGATTAAAAATTCCTACCCCATTAAAATAATATGCAATGTTCTCTGTGCAGCCGTAATTGGTATTGATGTGGGAGATGAAGTATCAGTGTAATATTCCACGATTAGTTGTGCAGATCTGTTGAGGCCCCCTTACAAGCTCAGTGCTATGAATAGATTCAGTGAGTTAAATCTCAAAAGCCATTCAGATGGGATTCAAGCATTATTCTTTAATCATTATTAAAACTGAAGTCTACAGTGGGAGGGGGAAGTGCAGAATAAAAGCAATGCTGAACTAATCATACCCTTATTAAAGTCTCTCAGGGAGTCTTAATTTAAACTTTTTTTTTTTTCTCCTGATGTGGCTCTGACCCTCTTCTCCACTTTTCCCCACAGAAGACATAGGTGTCCAGGGCTATGGTCCTCACAATGAATTTCTTTTTCTCTTTGCTTATTTATTATTAATTTAAATTGGTATTGATGTATTAGATCTTCATTTCATCCCAGTACGGTGAAACAGTTTGCAGCATTTTTATTTTCACTTCAGAAACCCTCTACTATTATTTCTGACTATTGATTAGGTATGGGAGAGGAGAAGAGAGGGGGAGTGGGAGAATTATTAGCTTTGCAACGAAGTTATTGGTGGAAATTACAACACCCCATAATATAAAAAATATTAATATATTTAATATAATTTTAAAAAACAAGAAGCTATAGTAAGCTTCAATTAAATTATGTTTTTCTCAAGTAAGAATTGCCCAATTTGGAATAATTTCAAGTATCTCATAGAATGTTATTATGTAAACTTTGATTAACAAAAGAAATTCACCCACCATATAGAACATGGGAATGCCATTAAGTTCTCCCCATGTACTTATATAAATGAGAACATGCTCTTTCACCAGGAATACTGAAGTTCCCTCATAAAATGAAATGGATTTAATCATTTTCAACTGCTGATATGAATAATTTCACCCAAAAAGTAGACCTGTGAATTCAATCGTCATTTTTGGCTCATTAATTGGAGACAATTTGTCAAATAATAATGGTCCATGGGTGCATTTTGCTTTACACATGTTATCTTATCCCTCAGCTCACAGCTTAAATGGCACTTCTTCTTTGTTGGGTTTTCTTTCACCTGGCCTTGTGTAAAGCACTGTAGCTATGTATGCCCAGAGCAACATTTAATTCTCCTGTCATTTTATTGCAATTACAGTTAGAGTCTATTGAATTGTCTCACTCACCCATGAGGCTATATGCTCTACAAGCACCACCACTATGTCTATCAAATTTTTTTGGAAGCATGAAGCAGAGTGCCTGGCACATGGTAACCCCATAATAAATATTTATGTCATTGCTGACATATGCAAAGAGCAACTCAGAGGAATAAGTGAATGACGGCGTGAGACTCAGTGTCTGAAAGCTCCCAAAAGTAAGAGCCATGTCCAGAATCCAGACTAGAACAGCCTTGCTGGAACTAGAACTTTTCACTCCTATCAGATTGCTCTCCCCACAACATGGCCTCACTCTAGACAAAGACTGCTTTGGTAGTCAGCTACAGCGCAAGATGGTGTGGAATTATTTTAGATATGTTTCATTCTCAGAAAGGAATATAAAGATTTACTTTTTTAAAGTGGCAAATCTGAGGTAGTTTGAGGAACAACATCAACAAAAAATAATAATGCTGTCAATGTGACAATTTATATTGCCTTTTTTTAAAAAAAAAGATGCTCAAGGTATTTACAAGCATGCTTTGAATTTAATTTCCACTAATATAAGCTCTTCTAGGAAATGAATATTCATCAACAATTAGTATTTCTAAGCTTGCTATGTATCTCTTTGCAGTGCAGTTTATTAGACCAAAAAAAAAAAGAACATTATCATTTATCATTATTGATTTTGCCCCAAATGTGAATTTTGATGTATCTAAAAGAGCTTTTGCCTGGATTATGAAAACACTGCCTTTATCTCTCATAGCAGCCCCCAAATCCCCCAGAATAGGGCATATTGCCCTTTATTACTTGAGGGTCTGTAAACAAACTCCCACAGGTATAGCTGATTTTTTTTTTAATCTCTGAGACTATTGGAATTAGTCCAAATTCTGAGTTTATATCCAGGCTACTTGCTGAAACAATGCTATGTGCATTTCTTAAATGCCTCATTGATTGAAGAGTATACCATTAAACTGTTTTTCACATATTCTGCAGCTGTGCATTCATGATGTTTTGTTTAAGGGAAAAAAATCTTCTGAGAAATTAATTGATGCAAACCAGAACTTTTTGGCCATTTGTAAGCACTTGTCCATAAGTTCCATTTACTGAATAAATAGTTCTGTTAGCCTCAAAACCTAGCAATTTCAGCATATGAATACCATGTGAAGTGTGGCATTTTCTTATCCTGCAATACCTACTTGAAAAAGAATGAGTGTTAAATTTTGTTTTGCCTAGGAATTACATGCTAATTGGCTGGCTGCCTTGATGCAGTTTCCAGACAAGATTCTGACATGATTAATTCAAAACAGTTGACCCATTCTATAAATATCTACATTCTACATATATATGTATATATGTGTGTATATATATATATATACATACACACACACACACACACACACACATATATATATTTCCCATATATATATATATATATATGGGAAAATAGGCCCAGGATTTAACACACACACACACACACACATATATATATATTTCCCATATATATATATATATGGGAAAATAGGCCCAGGATTTAAAAAAATATATATTTATTTATTTATTTTGAGAGAGAGAGAAAGAGTGAGAGTATGGGGTGGGGGACAGAGAAAGGGGGAGAAATAAAATCCCAAGCAGGCTCCATGTCAACAACAAGCCTGACGTGGAGCTCCATCTCAGGAACCGTGAGATCATGATCTGAGCTGAAATGAAGAGTTGGGTGCTTAACCAACTGAGCCACCCAGGTGCCCCAGACCCAGGATTTTTAATGTTAAGTAGGCCCCACAATTAGCGCAGAGCCCAACACGGGGCTCAATCCCATGACCCCAGGATCATGACTGGAACCCAAACTAAGAGCTGGATGCTCAACTGACTAAGCGACACAGGCACCCCAGTATTCTTTTTTAAGTAAAGAAAAGAAAAACAGACTGGAGCCTATCTAATTACAATCTGGTTAATCCAAGTGATATTATCTCCTTCTGATTCCAAAACTGAGTTACTCCTCTACATTATATTGAACATAAAGAAATGCAAGGACATGACTATAATTTTAGTATGGGTGACCCTAAGGCTTCTTTAATGTCCACAGCTTATTTTAATTCAATTCAATCCTACAAGTACTGGGAATGAGAAAACAAACAATTCATTCATAGATGCTTCTCTCAGAGCTTAAAATCTGATTGAGAAACCTGTACCCAATCATGATCAAACAAGGCCAACAATGAAAAGTGAGGAGGACATGTGCAGTTTTTTTTAAGTTTACTTATTTGTTTATTTTGAGAGAGAGAGAAAACATGCACAGGGAAGGGGCAGAGAGATAGAGGGGAGAGAGAACCCTAAGTAGGCACCGTGCTGTCAGTGCAAAGCCTGACGTTGGGCTGGATCCTACGAACCATGAGATCATGACCTGAACGGAAATCAAGAGTCAGATGCTTAACCGACTGAGCCACCCAGGCACCCCTGCAGTTTTCTTTGGTAGTACAAATGAGAATAATATTGCTTCAACTGGAGAAAATTATAAAATGAATCATTGATTCACATAACAAGTCAATCTCTGAGTTGAAAGTAGAAGGAAGGATAAAAAAATTATATAGACATGAGTGTGGTAGAGTGAAACCCAGAGAAAAGCATAATATGAGCAAGAGCAGATCAGGGATGTTTAGTAAAAGCTGACATTACTTCATTAGCATAAACATAAAGTAAATCAAAGAGATTAGGAGATATAAAGCCTGTCCTCCCTCTTCCTTCTTTACCTGGCAAACTCTTCTGTTCTCTAATATCTCCAGTGTGGAATCCTATTCTCTACTCTATATGAGGGTAGCAGAAGCAGCAATAAGAATAGGTATATTAGTCATTGAGAAATGCATAACAAATGACCCCAAAACTTAGCAGCTTAAAACCATAACATTTTTATCTTATCTCACAGTTTCTATAGGTCAGGAATCTTGGAGCAACATTGCTGGGAGGTTCTGGCTCAGGTTCTCTCACAAAATTGTAGTCAAGCTGTTGTCCAGGACTACAGGCATCTCAAAGCTTGACTGAGCTGAGAATGACCTTCCAAACGCATTTGTGTGGTTGTTGGTAGGACTCACTAACCATTGGCCAGAGATCACCATTCCTTGTATGTGGGCTTTCCATATTCTGCTTGTATTTGAGCATACATATGCCTATGTGGGATATATTTACCCGTAGACAAGTATTTGAATATCACAGAACAACATTGAATCTCTCTCTTAAAATCAAGATCCTATTCTGTTTTTGTAATCTCACCTTTATTGCGGCCAACCTTTGAAAACAAAAGGAACAAATCTCCTTTTAATGTTAAGTATTATTTTTGTAGCTATAGCTAACTTTATGTTTTAATCAGGAATAATGGGGATGATATTAGCCACTTTGTGGTTATAGTATATTGTGATACTTAAAAAAGCATTAAAATATTCCAACTTAATATTTCCACTACAGTTATTTTAAGTATTACCTTAAAGTTCATTTGCTATAATACATACATAATACCTCATAGTCATTTGTGCAAAAACATTTCATTGATTTAATTGAAATAATTATAAGCCAAATGATAAAAAACATTCGCACCTCAAGATGGAAATTTCAATTTGTAATACTGAAATAGTGATGTGTCTATGCTGAGAGAAATTTTTCATATCAGATTTAGTGCTGTGCATGAATTATAATATATTTATTTTGAGCAGTATATTTATCAAACAACTTTTAAAGCTTATCTGATTTTTAAAATTTCAATTAAAGTTATTTCTTAAATGACATATTATTATTCAAGGATCCTCAGTTATAAATTCCAATTCCTTTGGAAATTGAACGACATTATTATTAATGGCGACTCAAAGATCATCAACTGAAAACAAATGGAGGCTTTATCCACAAAAATAATTAAAGAACACTGGTTAAGGAAAGATTTTACAATACATTAACAAGTATATACTCTGATTAAAAACCTGCACAGATTTCCCACAAAGCCATGATTCTCTCCACTGGCTGCATAATAAAATCTTCTGGAATATATTATAGCTACCATTTCCTGTAGGGGAGGAGTGGTTGCATTAGTGTTTTCCTGAAAAGTGACCAAGTAATTCTATGTATTATCCAGATTGAGAGCTGCTGCACTAAGCAAAGGATCACAGATGATAACTTGAAACTATATTGATTAGTCATCTTTAGTTACCAATACTTAGGAATACATATATGTAATTGAGAGCAAGAAGATAGTTTTCAGTATTGGTTTTAATTTTATAGTATATATTTGTGTGTATATATATATATATATATATATATATATATATATGTGTGTGTGTGTGTATATATATATTCAGTATATTTTACAGTATACCTATATTCAGTATATATGTATATTCAGCATATTTTACAGTATATATATATATTCAGTATATATGTGTATTCAGTATGTATATATTAATATATGAATATATGTATTCAGTAAACATACTTATAAATTCAGTATACATATACATACATATGATACATATATATGAGAGAAAAAAGATAGTTTTCAGTATTGTTTATAATGTTACGGTTCAAATATATTTTCAGTATATATTCAAATATATATATTCATATATATGTTATAATATATATATACACACTCAAAACTATCCTCTCTCAATCAGTGGTTATTTTTAATAACAATAGTTCTTCAAATTACATTAGATTTTTAGACCTAGGGATATAGAGTGAAATCCAAATCAAATAATGGCAGACACAGGAATGATAATTTCTAAATCCATGTTTTCTATTATAATCACTATTTTCTCAATTACTGTTAAATGATAACTGTGTAAAAGAAATAGAAATTTAAAGAACTTTTATCTCTTTATTTGTATATGAGTGAAAGATATTGACATTAATTGAACAACCACTAATATATACCCATGACTATTGTAAGTACTGTGGCTAATTTGATCTTCAAAACTATCCTTCAAGGTAGAATTTTATTGTTTTGTATTATTTTTAAAAATAAATTGAACTTGACATAATTAATGATTATTACTGAAATAATAAAAATTATTTCAGAGAGTTCTAAGGTCCCTTTAGAGCACACATGCACACAAATACATACATGTACATATATTTCCAAAGAAAATATGTAGTATTTTGTGAGTTTGTTTGTTTTGTTTTGTATAAATGTCATCATCCTGTATGTATCTTTTACTTATTTTTTTAAAAAATATGTGCTTTGGATAGTCATCTATGTTGGTATGTAAGGATCTTCATTCTTTTTCCTTTTTTAATGTCTATTTATTTGTGAGAGAGAGAGAGAGAGCAAAGGAGGGACAGAGAAAGAGAGGGAGGTAGAGAATGCCAAGCAGACTCCACAATATGTTTCCTCTGTAAGAAACTTGTTTTTTACACAGGGCTCAATCCCGTGAACCATGAGATCATGACCTGAGCCAAAACCAAGACTCGGATGCTTAACTGACTGAGCCATCCAAGCACCCCCATTATTTTTCTTAATTTGTGGATGGCAATCCATAGAATGGATAAGCTAAATTTTATTTAATCTTGCCCCCACCCCACATTTTGATGTCTTTTAAGTTCTTCCCATTTTGCTGTGAACATTCTACTTGTGGAAAAAATACTGCAATGAACATCCTTCTTGTGGAAAGATATTTCTAAAAGGTAGATACTGAAAAGTGAAATTACTGTGTCATGAATGAGTATACTTTTGCTGTTAGGATCTAATGATGAATTGCCTTTCATATGACTCTATTGTTTGTACATGCCAACCTTTAATGTCTCAGAATATCCATTTTACCATTTGTTTGCCAAACCTTGATGTCATCAAACTTCAATTTTTGGTACCTGATATTTGAGAAAAATTGGCATCTCACCTGCTATAATTTGGATTCCATTAATTATTAGTAAGATTGAACATTTTTATAGGTTTATTGGGCATTTTATTTCCTTTCCCAGTCATATTATCTGCCCCTTTTCTATCAGAGTATTAATATTTTCCTTATTAACTTAAAAAATCTGGAAATTATTTTAATATATATTTTCTTCTAGTCAGTCACCTGTTTTTAAACTTCATTTAGGGTTTTGTGTTTGTTTTGTTTTTGTTTTTGTTTTTTTTGATAGAGAAGTTTTTGACTTTGACCAGGTCTGAATTATCATTAGTTTCTTTTGGGAATTTTTTTAAGTTGAAGTGTAGTTGATATATACAATGCTATATTGGTTTCAGGTGGAAAACATAGTGATTTTATAATTCTGCACAGTATTCACTGTTCACAACAATAATTATAGTCACCTGTTGGAGATTTTGTTTTTTCTGCCTTTCTTAAACAGGGTCGTTTTTACACCCAAAGTCATAAATACACTTGTTGCTGTCCTTTCTGTATTTTATAGCTTGCCTTCTTAGGTTTATGATCCAGTTGAAAATTATTTTATAAGTGGTATGAAATAGGGATTGGTTTCTATTCTTAATGTAAAATCAATAATGCAAATTTCATGTATTGAATGCTTCACTTTTTCTCCATTAATATGAAATACTACAATTATCATAAATCCATATACATGGTTCTGTATGTGAGCCTTCTATTTTATTCACCTAGTTACCTATTCTTGTACCAACACAGGTTTTAAAATGATATCTTTAGAACATTTTGATACAGGTAAGATGATTCCCATTACCTGGTTCTTCAAGAGAGTATCGGCTATTGTTTCTTTTCTCTTCCATAGGAATTTAAGATCAGCTTGTCATGTTCCACAAAAACCTGTTTGAATTGTGTCAGGAACTTATTTTGACTTATATATTAATTAATTACTATAACATTAGATCCTCTCTTCTATGAACATAGTATATCTGTCTATTTACACAAATCTTCTTTATTTTGCCCTTGAATAAATTTGTATCCTTTACAAAAATAAATCTTGAATCTCTTGAAGATTATTTCTAGGTAGTCTACAATGTTTGTCCTTATGATGAAGCAATATTTTAACTTAATTTTGTAACTATTATTTCTGGAATATATTTCCTCTGTAAGAAACTAAATAGCTTTATCAGCTCATTCATTTATATCAAGCAGAATTGTGGAGCAAGTTGTTGTTCTAGCCAACCTTAAAACTCACACAAGCTATGTAAAGACTGGTAAAACTCAGTTCTAAGCCTTGTTAGATAATTAACTTGGACTCCTGGATAAATGTCCAGAAATAATATCATTTACAAATATTAGCAATTTTACCTCTTTTCCTTTCTCATCTTTCTATTCCATTTATTTCTGTGACTTAATGTATTGACCAGAAATCTCAAAAAAATGTTAAAAACCAAATGTTCCTTCTGGGATTTTGTCTTTTCCCAAATATTAATGAGAATGTTTTCACTCTATCACTATTAAATATAATGTTTGCTGTAAATGCCTTCCTCGGGCAAGGAAATTTTCTTCCTTCAAATAATTTTATAGGTTTATACTAATAAAACCTATTTCATCTATTTTGTAGTAAGACAGACTAGCACCATAAATACATAAGAATAAAATACCAGTGGGTTCTATTGGAATCAGCAATAATGATGGTAGTTAAAGAAGTTACAAATTATTGTGTGGCTAATACATATATGGCGTTATAGACATTTATATACATCTATACCTGTGAACAATTCAACACTATTTCAGTAGTCATTCTTATGAATTAGAGAGGTTAAATATGCTCAAATTCACTCAGCTAAAAAGTAGGGAAGCTACAATTTGAACTCAGGTCTGGGTTATTACTGCCCAGATATCTGCCACATCCGTCTACCAGATACCGTCAAGTGAATAGAAGCTGTTTTTACAAAACAGAACTTATAGAATTATGATGTGGATGGAATTACTTCAGTTAATATTTATTTTTTTTTTAATTTTTTTTTTCCAACGTTTTTTATTTTATTTTTGGGACAGAGAGAGACAGAGCATGAACGGGGGAGGGGCAGAGAGAGGGAGACACAGAATCGGAAACAGGCTCCAGGCTCCGAGCCGTCAGCCCAGAGCCTGACGCGGGGCTCGAACTTACAGACCGCGAGATCGTGACCTGGCTGAAGTCGGACGCTTAACCGACTGCGCCACCCAGGCGCCCCACTTCAGTTAATATTTAAATTTCAGAGCTGTTTGAGAAACGCTTGTAATAACACCCCTAAGAGTTAGGGCACTTCTGTGTCAACTGAATCTGACCCTAGATCTTGTTTCTGCACATTCAATTTCAAAGAGTCACTGAAAGAAAATGTGAAAATAATAAAGTAAATCAGAGACACAAACCATGTTGCAGACTTTTTGTACATGCACAGACTCTTTGATTACCCTCTGCCCTTCTATCATCCAGCATACATTAGTAACTAAATAATTAAACTAAATTTGATTTGTATGATATAGTTCATCCCATCACTACCATCAGGGGGAAAAAAAAAAAGGAAAACTTTATATTCAGGCAACAGTGACTGTATACTTAAGGAATGGCACTCCTTGGTATTTAGGTATAGGATACATTTATGAACCACAATATCTTGTTCATTATTCTGAAGCACAGCTCTTGTTTCACTTTGTTACATCTCCTAAAATTTTCAGAACACTTCTGTAATACTTTGCCCTTGAAGCTGTCAGAAGAATTGTGAATTGAAAATATTTTCTTCTCTAGATTGGTATTTCCTTGCAGCTAAAATGTGTTGAGTGTGTTTTTAAAATGCTACTGGAGAGCTGGAAGTGGAAAATAGTGTAAATTCTGACCTTCAAATTTCTTTCTTGCCACTGGATAAAATACTTAGTTTATTCCATACAGAGTATCCCATCTTGTTTGGTATAATATAGACTCAGTCAAAATGGCCTCTACATTAACAATATCATATTACAGTGTTAGTCTGACATTCAGTATTTTAAAAAGGAATGCATTGAAATTCCTTAAAAGCCCATCTCAAAGTTTTATTAAATTTAGAATGCTATGTGTAATACTTCTAAAATAAAATTGATTTATCTCATTTGATTATACAAATCTTATCTCTACTTAATTTATAGACATTAACTACTTGAGCCATATTTCTAAGCATATTGGAAAAGAAGCATTTAACTATAAGAAATGTAGAAATATATTGTGGCTAATTTTTAACCCTAATGCATGTAAGTCTACTTTTTAGATAGTAACCATTTTATATATAAAATTTATTAAACAGCACGCATAAAGGCCAAAAAGACAGTGTTATAAATGTAGCAAATTAAACAGCAATATGGCTTACAGATTATAAGCCCAGATATGTTCTTGCGATTTTAATTCTAAAGAAGTTAAAGACAATGTTATATACTAGTACAAGTTAGCTAGCAAATAACAACAACAGCAATGGAGAGGAGGAGGGGAAAGAGTGGGAGAACTGCCCCTTCTATAATACTTACTATGAAGAAGGCCTCATTCTAAACTCTGTACATATAATGTTACTTCAGCTTTCCACCCACCCTATGAAGAACTTACAGCTATAATTCCCTTTTTGCCAATAAGCAAACAGAAGCTCAGTAATATTAATGAGGTAGTAAATGGTGGATCTAGATATTAAATCCAGACAATCCAGCCCAAGAATGCATGACTCTAGATGCCAGTGATTTAGAGTATATTGGTACTGAAATCAAATCATCATTTAAAAAAATTGACCTCAAGCATATAGTCTATTAGCTTTTTTTATAGTGACCCAAGAAAAGCCTGCATTTAATGCACCTATTTTCCCAAGAACTGTCTTGGGAAAATAGCAACTAAAATTGAGTCATTTAAAAAATTTAGCCAATTGAGAAATTCTAAGACCCAATTATAACAATTTACATACATATACCTTTAACAAAGACAAATTATTTTCACTAAATAGCTTTGATATATGCCATTTCATATTCTTTCCCGTATACTTCTCCAAGACAAGTGATGTGAACCACATGGGTTTTTGGTTGCAGCAATAGAATCACTTCTAGCTGACGGATACATAAACAGAATTTATTTTCACACTCTTGGGCAAATCATACAGCAGTTGGCAATACTGGACAACCAGGCTCAGGAAATAAGCAGGAATCAAGGGAAACTGGATGTCAAAAACGTAGCCAAAACATTCTAAAGGAATAGACCATTTAAAACACTATTAACAGTGCACCCGTACTCTTGCCACCCCACTGCCTCTCTGAATGTTTTTACCTGCCTCAGTTACCTTCATCTCTCCCTCTGGAGTCAACGTTGTAAAATGGATGTACCTCCTGATTGGTGAGCCTGGCTAATACATACTTACTCCTTAGCCAACAGAGAGAAGAAAAAAGGAAGCAAGGTTCTTCTTCCCTTCAAAACCTACACAGGCAGAACCTCTGCCCTAAACCAGAAAAAAGTTTAGTGCCATGTAGCCAAAAGATAATATATTCCTACATGCTCAAAATCTTTGCTTCCAACATTAAAATGTCTTGGATCTATGTCATTGGCAGTATTCTACACCAGAGAAATGGTTAGGAAGTTGCGGGTGATAACTTAATTAGATGTTTCATTACTTTTTTTTGTTTATTTAACACCATTTACTGCTTATCATGAGTCTGACACTGTTCCGAGTTTTACAGAAATACTGAGTTAATACTCACAAAACCTCATTGGCGGTGGTACCCTATGATTAACCCTGAATTTACTCATGTAGGAACTGAGACATTAAGAGGTTTTGTAACTTACCAAAGTCAGTCTCCAGAAGGTTCTAGAGCTGAAATTGACCAAGGCAGCTGAATTTCATAGACCGCTTTAAGCATTATCCCATGCTGCCTTTCACTGCAAGTCATGGTTGGCTAGATGGCAGTTCCTGAATACTAACAGCATTTCACTACTTGTACCCCTAAGTATAATCAACTGAAGTTTCATTTAGTTTTTCGTGAAAATATGTTATCTGAAACCCAATATTTTTTGACCGGTTGTCTATAGCAAACACTTTCATTGCCTCATCTAAACACCTCCCCTCTCTTGTCATTTCTGTGGGTTCCTCTTCTCCTCCCTTGGAATCTCTGTAGTTTTGCTTATAGCCTGTACCTACAACCCTCTTTGAGGGCCACCATTGAACTACTGGAGCTGTTTGCCTGAATAAGCTGACAGGCAGATGTGTCTGGAGATTGATGAACCCCTGGGATGAGACTTGTCTCATAACTGATCTGCACTCAAGAATATAGCCCAGCACCATTGCCTTGAGGAGAACAGTTTCTGAGGTGCAATTTACATTGCGAGAGTTCCTCTTAGGAAACTCACTCCCCTTAGGACTTAGCTTGAAATCTTGTCCACACTTACTCTCTTCTTTCCCTGTCTTGCGTGGCACATTCTTTAACCATGAGAGCTATTCCTTAATAATTCTTTAATACAGAATCCTCACTTCAGAGTCTGCTTCTGGAGAATCTGATCAACAACAGGTCGCTGTTGAAAACAAACACCACTCTTCCTTATTAACTTAAGCAGAAAAATGATGCCTCGGAGGCATTTTAGGCAGCTCATGAAACTACTAGGAAGTTTAAAAGCTGGCACAGAAAGTTGGTAAGAAATAAAGTGACTGGAAATCTAACAACACAAGCAATGTCACGTCATAAAATATGTGATCCTATAGTTCACACACATTGGTGTACCACTACAAAAAACTCTTCATCACTACCTACCACCATCAGGCACTGGCCTGCCAATGGACTTTCAACTCTAATGCTTCCAGTGTAAATTGTACCTTGGCCCACCTTCCCCACCACCAGAATAAAGAATAGGAAATGCCTGACTCTTCTATTTTCTTTGGACCCATGCAATAAGAGGAAAACCAAATATTGGCTACATCCCAAACTTCCTGGGATTTAATCCTAAATATTCCAATTTTCTTTCAAAATGATATGAATTAATTTTCTTTACCTTGAATGTTCCTCTTCCGTATCATCTTGTGTTCTCATGTCTAAATCCAACCCATCTTTTATCACATAATCCAAAAGCTAGTTAGAACATCACATTGTCCCCGATTCACCCTGCTAAACTTGTCCCTCCATATTCTGGACACTATTTAGTACTTTATCACTATTTTAATATTACGTCCAATGCGAGACTAAGTTCTTTCCCGGCATTTAACATGGCTTACAACAATACCTCTATGACAACTTAAGTATAATAAAAGTTGCCAAAGAAATTAGAAGGAGATCTATGGAAATACCAGGAGATGGATTTGAGTATTGGTAGACTCAATAGGACTTAGCAACTGATTAAATTTGGAGGGTTTAGAAGGGACAGTTGCTTCATTTGTTTCTCAGAACTCAAGCTTAAGTGTCTAGGTGCAAGATGATGCCATTAAGATATTTAAAGATAATAGAATAGGCTTCATAATTGGATTGTCTAATAATTTAGTTGTGAGTTTAGAGTTCTTAATGTCCTTTATGTTTGATAAGTCTAGGCCAGACTCAGAAAGTTCCAAATTCAAGTGAGAGATGAGGGCCAAAAGTTTAGATTTAAGTGTTTTCAGAATAAGAGCGATAAAAGAGTGATAAAAGAAGTCATGTAAGTACATGAGACCACTGAGGAACGAAGATGTAATGAGAAAAGAAAATCAGTATTTTGGTAAGGAACTTAACAAATCCAGCATTTGAGAAGCAAGACATAAAAAAATATTAAGTAGGGAGAAAACAGATTAGAATTGAGGTTAAGAAACCTAAGAGTTCTAAAGAGTCCATAGAGGGAAGACATCTTAGAAGAAATCATCCTTTTGCTTTTGGGGGCTGTGTGGCCCCAATTCTTCACCTCTCTTGGCATTGATGTTCTTTGCTTTGTAACTTTGTGCCTCCTGACACAGAAGACAGCGGATATTTCCTAACCTCTTGCTTTGGGCTCAGCTGTGGGACTTAATTTGGTTATGAAATATGGAGAGAAGTGAGGGTGAACAATTCTAAGTCTAGGCCTTAAGAGACCTCACATGTTTCCACTTGTCCTCCTGCATTTTTGCCATAACCGTTAGAGGACTATGCCCTAGTCAGCTACCCAGTCCAAGTAAAATAACAAACTCATGGAGCATACCTGGACTCAACCTGTACTTAGAGCCACCACCTCAGCCCAGCCAAGAGCATCAGAGTCAACCCCAGATGAATTACAAATACGTGTGAAATAAATGCATATGTTTGCATACTACTGAGATTTTGTGTTTGCTAGAAACAAGAGCTAACTGACAGAGTACACTGGTAACTTCAGAAAAGGTCATAGTCTATATCCTGATGGGTCCCTTGGTCAACTATTAATGGCTTGAAGGATGAATTAGGAAGAATTAACTGAAATCAGTGAGAAACTGGTCATTGAAGGGCTGCAAATAATTGAAAGACTAACTTTATGAAAACTAAAGATAAGAAAATAATGGAGAAAATGTGCAAGGTTACCTGCCCTTACTTTGAGCTCGAAATTCAGGAAATGTGACTCCACGTACATAAGCATTTAAACCATTAATAATTAAAGGAGAAAATTTCAGGACAATGAGGGAACTGATTTTGATTAGGTAAGTTTTTTAACAATATCACTTATATCAGGTTGTGTAAAAGATAGTGTTTACTGTGCAATGATAAACTATCGGATAAATATAAATTTCATTTTAGTGTTAGAAAAACTGCCAGGATCTTACTTGACTAATAGCAATTTTATAAATTGAAAACAATGGATGAAGTCTATGAAAACATAGATGAAATAGATGAAACAAGATGATTCACATGAATGCTAGAAAGAACAACTAAATGTTGCCAGTCTGGCAAATTGGCCTATATGCAAATTAGTAATGTTTTAAATAAAGAAAACACATCAAAGGTCATGTCTGTTCATTTATTTTGACATTTTATAATTGAGCCTAATTATTTGTGAAACTGTAACCCATTAAGCTGGCCGTTGGTATAGTTTGAGAAAATAATGACATTTTAGTCAAAGAAGGACTTTCTTTCACTTTCTATAGTACATTCAGACAAGACACTTAGTGAAGTAAATTAATTAAAAACTAAAATGTCAAGTCTCACCCACATCTTTGTGCATTAGCCAAAGATACATACAGACTAGAAATCAGAAAATTCAAAATGGGCTTTTTGTTTAATATACATTTCCAGAGATAAATCTGTGAAATTAGTTCTCTAAATAATGTATGAACTATATTGTGCCTAATTATTTGCCTTACATATCAAGTATACCTTCATTCAGACTAACGTGACTGATTTAAAAAAAATTAATGTTTTTATTTATTTTTGAGAGAGAAAGAGAGAGAGAGCACAAGTAGGGGAGGGGCAGAGAGAGAGGGAAACAGAAACTAAAGGGGGCTCCAGGCTCTAAGCTGTCAGCACAGAGCCTGACATGGGGCTTGAACCTGTGAACCGGGAAATCATGATCTGAGCCAAAGTTGGATGCTTGACTGAGCCACCCAGGCACCCCTAACGTGCCTGATTTTTACCACTTTACCAGTTTATTTAAACTTTGTATAATTTTGTATTTCTATGCCATATGTACCTATCTTTCTTGATGTCACTTTGCCCCTGGAAAGCCCAAAAGTAATGACATAGGGGAATTATAGCTCTATTTTAAGCCAGGCTTTTATTAACATTGTACTTTGCAAATGCTTATTTTAAGAACAAGTAATTGTAGATTTTTCTTAAAATGGAGCTGGTTTCATTTTTATATCACGTACTACACATGAAATAATTCCTGGTTTTGTCAAGGCTGTAAAAACATATTTTGCTTGCTACAAATTATTGAGACCACATACAAGAGCAACCTAGCAGAATTTCCTCCAATTTGGTTTTCTAAGTAAACAAAGCCTGCAGCACAGTCTTCCATTAATGAGGGATGAATCGGAGTCTTTTCTGATAAATCAAAGGGCTGTGCTTATTAAACAAAGATGATGTTATTGATTCAAAGGGCACGCTCTTTAAGCAGTTGTTTCTAATTGTTTGTGCTGATCCATCTACATTTTACATTTTACTTCCCATTTTAGCCTCACACATTTTATAAAATGTCCAGCCAAGCTTAGAGGTTTATTATAGGCGTGGCATGATAACAATACTTACTGCCCAATGAATAGCAGGCCCCATGACCTTCGCATTATTAATGGAAAGTTGGGCTAACTGCCTCATAGGCACATTAATCCTAGTGTCAACATCAAGGAGAATTTTTGTTTGAGGCAATATAAATTATATACGCACAACTAAAGGAAGAAACTAGCAATATAAGCACTTGGAAGTAAACTTCTTTTAGTTAAAAAGAAAACATTTTTTCATCTTTCTTCTGTATAAATAACATTTTTTTTAATAAAAGCAATAACATTGAACTTTCCTAGCAAAAGCTGCAACCCATGAGACATTCGTTATAAGGTTGCAGTCCTCTTTAATTGCATGAGCAACATTAACTCACAGGACAGAAAATTGCCATAGAAGTTTTCTCATTTTCTTTGTTCAAGATGCACTCCTAAGTTAATAGTTTTACTGGGATACCTGGTAGATTGAGCATGAAACAATTCCTTGGTAAGATGGTAAAATTTTATTTTGCAAAGATTGTCTTCTGTCATTTTAGTAAATGCACCATGTGTACCTGAAAATAGTTTAAATTTCGTTATTGTTGAATGTAGGGCACACTATATCATAATTAGTGCTGTTAATTGTGTTAATTAGACATAAGGCACACTACATGAAAATTAGACCTATTAATCAGGTCGTTTATTAACTGCATTGTTTATATTTTCTATATTTTTGCTGATTGACCTTAACTGCAAGTGTTATCAACTTTTAAAGTTTTATGAATGGTGATTTCATATATATTAAATCTGTATATTGATTACATAAAAATTTAGAACAGTCTTATTTTCCAATTGATTTACTTCTTTATTATTATGAAATTTTACTGTTTGTGTCCAGCAATGCTCTTGCCTTAAAATCGTCTTCAATATTAATATAGCCACATTATTTTCTTTTGCTCTCTATTTACATGGTTTCTTTTTTTTATTCAATCCTTTGTATTTCAGTCACTCTCCATGCTTATTTTGAGATGTTTCTCCATGCTTATACTAAGATGTTTCTCTTCGCATATAGTTGAGATCTTTTATTGTTAATTCAATATAACAATCTTATTCTTTACTTAAGGTATTTGGTTACATTAAATGTAATTAAATATATATTTTACTTCGTAACTGCCACCCAATTACTTGTTTTCTACTTGACTCACCTGTTTTATGCTCATAAAACTTTCTTGCTTTCTTTTCAATTCATCTGGTGTTTATCTAACTATTCCATTTTTCCTCTATAAATTTGTTCATTTTAGCTTCTCTTTCTATTCTTTTAATGATTACTGTCAGCTACAACATTCATTCTTGAATCGTTATAACGTAATACAGATGATTGCTTTTAACATTTCTTCTGTAATACTAGTAACATAGAACATTTTAGCTCCACATACAACCTCCCACTTATCACATTATTGTTTTCATGCATTTTAACTATAGATGTACAATTTTACAAAGTATTATTGTTATGTCCAGTCTGCATTCATCTATATGAATTTCTCTTTTGTTAGACATTCCTTCATGTACTTACATATCCTGGTATCATTTTCCTTCTATCTAAACAATTCCCTTGTAATTTTTTTTTAGTACTGGTTTTCTGGCAATATATTCTGTATGTTTTTATGTGTCTGAAAGTATCTTGAAATTTCTTTATGTTAAAATTTTTATTTTTATATTTAATTTTTAATTTTTATATTTTTATTCTTTAAAAATAGTACTGCTGGGTAGAGAAATCTTGGTGAATTTGATTTTCAGACTGTTTGTTTGTTTGTTTGTTTGTTTGTAAGCAATGTGTTTATCCCTGGGGCTACATTTAGGTTTTTCTCTTAGTCTTTAGCTTTCAATAATTTTATTATGACATGTCTAGGTGTGGTATACTTTGTTTTTACCCTGCTTGCGGCTCACAGAGATTTTTTGGTCTGCATATTTCATCAGTTTTAGATAATTACATGCTCTTTTTTTTTTTTTTTTTTTTTAGTTATTTCTTCTATCTCAATCTTCTTCTCTCCTCTCTGCTTGAATTTCAATTCTAAATGTATATTGCACCTTTTCATTGTATGTTGTGTGCTTTTTGTCTCTTTTTTGTTGTTTTTCACTACCCCCTGCCCATCCTTTAGTTTGGATATTTGCTTCTGATATGTATCCCAGTTCACTGATACTTTTTTTTTTTTTTTTTGCTATGTCTAATTTCCTATTAAACTCATCTGTTGAGCTCTTTATTTTAGATATTTCAATTTTCAGTTCCAGAATTCCTATTTAAATCTTTAAAAATGATATCTAATTGAACACATTTTTTCATCTTTTCATCTATTCTTCCATGTCTTTGTTTATTTTCTTTGGTTTATTAATCATAGTTATTCTAAAGTATTTTTTATTAACTCCAATATTTGGACCAACTGTGTCTCTTTTTCATTGTTTTTCTTTTGGGTGATGGCATCTCTAATCACTTCTTAAATGAATACTGGACATTATGTATTTTTAAATCTCTGGTGTTATATGTTTCTAGGAATGGCTCACTCTACCCTTTACTGGGCAGCTAGAGTAGTAGCTGATAATTATAATCTAATCATGGATTAAACTGAGTAGAGGCTGGGTAGTAATTTTCATAAGGCTCTGATAAGTAGTTCCTAGTTATTGGTGAAAGTGAAAAACCCACAGGACTTCCAGCTGAAAGCTCGGTACACTTATCAGGGACTCTCTCTAATAAATCTCAAACTCTACTTTTAAAAGTAAAATGAGACAGCAGAAAACTCTGCTCTCCTTTTCAGAATCTTTCTACCTAGCTTTTCTACTCCCACCTTGAGCAGCTTCAGAACTGGGTAAATAATTGGGGAAAACAAGCGGCGTGTCAGGTAATTTCCCTTATCCTTTCTCCCTGAGATCTTGGCCCCTCTCCCTTTTTCTTGAGTTTTAGATCTTGGTAAAAGTTCTATTGGCATCAGTATTCCCTGGCAGTTGCCCTCTGTCCAGGCAAAGACTGGATTCTCCAACTAATACATTAAGCCTGGAATCACAAATGACTCCAGAGAAATGCAGAAAGTCACCTCACTTCACTTCCATTTTCCCCTTTCCAGAATCTTGCCCTTTTGGTTCTTATTACTTCAGCAACTTTCTCAAGCCTTTAAATAAGTGGTTTTTAAATGTTTTATTGAGTTTTTCTATTGAGATAAGACTTGTCTATAGCAAGATACTCCATTCTATTCACAAAAAGAGAACACATTTTTGTCCTCATTTTCCATTTCTGGGATCATCTCAACCAAAAAGAAAATTTAAGTTGTTTCACTTATCTCTTTGCTTGATTTTGACATTATATTTTTATGTTATTAATATTTAGATTTGTAAGGATGAATTTCTTTAATTTTTAGAACCACCTTGAACTTGAGTTCCATCAAATATCAATATTATAGATTTGACTTATATGTCTGTTTTTATAAACACACATATAATTGCCTAAATATATAAAGAAATACAACTAGATGAGTTCCTAAACCATAAGTTATACTGATCAGATACTAAGTATGCTGATTTTTGGACCAGAAACTCTTTTAGGGATAGAATTTAGAAATAATCCACTAACACACTATTATATATGACTTTAAACTATATGTAAAGGGTAATGTTGAAAAGTGTCACATTTTCTTTGTGACTATTAGAAATCATACACAATTTAGGAGGTTGTTTCATGTTCTATGCACTCAAATAAACCTGCTTAGACTAACTAGAGATTCAGTTTAAAACATGCCATTACTTTGGATAAATAATACACAATTTCTGTACTCTTTGTACCAAAATCAATAACTTTATAATGAGGTATTAGGTCTCCCTAGATATTAGGATGTCAGAGTTCAAAAATAATACATTCTTTGGTTTTATTTTCTTTCTGTCAATTTACTCTAACCTGAACTAGCTTTTGGAAGTTAACAAAATTGAATTTTTTTAAAGTAGTCTGTCACCCAATAATTTATTTTGGTTTAGATTACAAAGAGCTCATGTGTTACACATTAGCTACTTAACATTTAAAATAAGTTATTTTCATTTGCTTTCTCATTTACTAGTTTCAGATTGGAATATATTTGCATTTGTAAAACATGTATAAATCAGTATGTTTCATAGGTAAGAGCAGGAAAGGCAATAAAAATGGCTTCTTACAAATTATTCACATTTGAAGGAAAAGGAATGGATAGATAAATATGCAAACTTACTTTTCTAGTACTGCATATAAATTGATATAAATGTTCTCTATAAAACAAACAAACAGAAACTTTGGTGGAATGCCCTCAGGAGTCACAATAACACCTTTAATTAACAGGTATATCAAATATCATTGTTTCTTCTCTGAGCACCCTTGTGTGTTCTCATATAAAAACAATTATTTTAATAATGACTATTTTCTTACCAGTTTCATTTTTTAAGAAAATAACTAACCAAACTTTAGTTTCACAATTTTTACTAGATTCAGGAATAAATGTGTTACACAATGTTAAAATTAAAATGGGGAACTCTATTTAAAATTGTTATGGAATGTCAAGACCAAATAACCATATACAGATTTTCCCAAAGGAAAAACTTCTATGACTTGTGTATCCCTTTATGAATTTTGAGAATAAAAAAAAAGTAAGAGATGAGGCCTTTGTGGGGAATGTTAGTGATGAGATGTACTTAGAGTGAGCTCTTTCCATGTTGTCGGTCCATATTCTCACACTTTGAGGGAAAGGGGAACTATGGCAGATGGCCAAGAGTCCAGCTGCTGCTGCTCTATGTTTTCTACAAAGGCCAGACCTCTCACGAACTGCTCCCAGCCAATGACTTCATGATGCAGGACTAACAGGAACCCACTCTTAGGAGACACAAGACTCCTCTTAAAGACAACGGTGGCTTGAAGACTCCATCATGCTTTTGCCTAACTTGAATCTAACTACACAGCAGTCTGTGACCATTCTACCTACCTTCTCTTCCACTCTCCTTCACTCAGGGTCAGACTGGCATCAGGTATGAAGACTTTCCCAGACTTTCTGGTTCTCTACCCATTGTCTCTACATAGGCTTTCACCTACCAAAATGCTATACTTTATGTCTTCTCAAAGGACCTGGAAAACTCAGGAGGTGAATTTCTAACTACAGACCTCGTCTGTGTTCAGAGTCCTCTAGGCAATATGTTCTCTGTAATTGAAAGATCCTGAGTACTGGGTTTAGTTCCTTCCTAAAAAAAGCTGGAGTGGACTGTGGCTCGTGGCCTCATTTCTAGTAAGAAAATGTGACAGAAAGGCAAGGCTTTCCTGGCAGAACTAGGAGAGTGCTACTGCACTGAGATCTATTTACAATGCCAAAATTAGCCAGTGGAAAGGATGAGAGCATGTTTTTCTTGAACCAGATGTGTACTGTACTGCAGAGAGCTGGCATGAGATCATTATGGGTCCTACAAAGTAGACCTGCCAAGAGAATTAATATCTTATCAGAAAGAAGATACAGCTGTACAGTTGAACCCCAAATGCCAAAGAAAGTGACAAGGAACTGCTGCAGAAAATGATTCAACCTGTGTCAGAAGAACTGGAGCAGTTAGGGACCTCTGAAGCTGAAGCAGGAACCTCTGAAGACTCTCTAGAAGGAGTGTACCCCAAAAGTAAAACCAACACTTAAAACATCTGCTGTCAGCTTGGTCGCATCCCTTTACCTCTCTTTCTAATCCTCATTTCTCTCCAGAAAGCTGGAGAAAAAACAGGAGGAAAGAATAGAACAGGAAATAAGCTGACAAAGAAGTAGAAAACAGAAGTGAATTGTGGTCTCTGTGTCTCACTGGAGGATTCCAGGCTAAAATAGGGGGTAAGGGGCACAGATTTAGATTTTATACAAAATCAAACTTGAAATTCTGATTATTATAAGCCTGCAAAGGCTATTTGGTAAATTGAGTAAATATGTTCAAACTCAAATATTGAAAAACCATCTATGAGCTAAGCTAAAGCAGAAAATCTGGGAAACTGAAGGGCTTTTATGAAAAGTTAGAAGTTTTTCTCCCAATAAAAATGTGATGTCATAAGTCAGGTTTGATCAAAGTGTATTTGATCATGTGTATTATTCTTCATAGAGAATTACTAAAAATATAATGAACTTGTAGTTAGTTGCATAACATCATTGTTAGTTAACTATTAGCATAAAAATCCATATATTAAATCCCATATAAGTAACTATGTGAAATAATTTACTAACATCCTTCACATAGCTTGGAAAAATGTATATTCCCCGTTGATACTATTGCCATGAAAATAGTTTCAATTATCTACACATAGTATATGTAAATATACTATAAATATTTCCAATTTACTAATTTGAACTACTACAAAAGGCAGAATCAAAATATAATAGTCATAAATTTCATTATCAAAAGAACGTAGAATAAAAATAAACCACAATGAGGTCATTACAAAAAAGGGAGATATCTTTGTATTGTTTTGCATAAAATGAAATACTAACACCAAAGGACTTTGTCTTGACTATTTAACAAAAGAAGTGAATTATAGACGCTTTGAGCACATGTCTTTTTCCGAGTAATTATGTATGTATAAACCAAAATTCAGGCAATGAATACAAACTGGATCTTAATGAGCAACAAGAATCTAAGAATGAAAAACAAACAAAAGGCCAAGAGAACCACTAATGATGTTACAATTGCTACTATGAGTTTTTTTATATTTGGATGACAGCAGCATGGTTCATAAGCAAAATAATCAAGTTTCACTTTTTTCCATTACCAAATTAGCCTTTTGCTAATTTCTTATGACCTAAATCTATTAATTTTGTTTGAGTCTTCATTTCCAATCTTCACCAAATCAAGATGCAGAGCCTAAAAATGAGTCAGGTTTCAATTTCTTAACTGGAAAGCGAACACACTCTTCTCATGAATGATTTATTAAACAAAATAAAGTGTTTTATGGCTTTCTAGACAAACCAAACACTAAAACTATGAGAAAGCTATGGTCTCTTCTTTAAAGACTTTGGATTTTACAAAGATATTGACTCTCCATGTACATTTTTACTCAGTTGAGTTGCTATTTCTATTATAACAGAGAAGCTTGAGCACATCTATTTCTGGGATTAGCTATACCTAAGGAAGATGCATGTATTAAGGAAATAAATAGAAATGGAAGTGATATATCCAAACTCATTCTATGAAGCCAGGATTACCTTCATTCCAAAACCAGACAAAGACCCCACTAAAAAGGAGAACTACACACCAATTTCCCTGATGAACATGGATGCAAAAATTCTCAACAAGATACGAGTAAACTGAATCCAACAATACATTAAAAGAATTATTCACCACGATCTAGTGGGATTTATTGCCAGGCGGCAGGGCTGGTTCAATAGTCACAAATCAATAAATGTGATATATCATATTAATTAAAAAAAGAATAGAAACCACATGATGCTCTCAATAGATGCAGAAAAAGCATTTGACAAAATACAGAATCCTTTCTTTTAAAGCGTATTTATTTTTGAGAGAGGGAGGGAGGGAGAGAGAGAGACAGAGACAGAGAGAGAGACAAAGAGCACAAGTGGGAGGGGGCAGAGAGAGAGAGGGAGACACAGAATCTGAAGCAGGTTCAGGCTCTGAACTATATCAGTAGAGAGCCCGACACAGGCTCAAACTCATGAGCTGTGAGGTCATGACCTGAGCTGAAGTCAGACACTTAACCCACTGAGTCACCCAGGTGCCCCTACAGCTTCCTTTCTTGATAAAATCCCTCAAGAAAGTAGGGATAGAAGGAACATACTTCAAGATCATAAAAGCCAAATATGAAAGACCCACAGCTAATAACATTGTCAATGGGGAAAAACTGAGAGCTTTCCTGCTAATGTCAGGAACACTACAGGGATGTTCACTCTCACCACTGTTGTTCAGCATAGTGTTGGAAGTCCTAGCCTCAGCAATCAGACAACAAAAAGAAGTAAAATGCATTCATATCAGAAAGGAAAAAGTTAAACTTTCACTCTTTGCAGATGACATGATACTCTATGTGGAAAACCCAAAAGATGCCACCATAAAACAGCCAGAACTGATACATGAATTCAGTAAGGTTGCAAGATATAAAATCATCATACAGAAATCTTTGGCATTTCTGTACACCAATAATGAAGCAGCAGAAAGAGAAATCAAGCAATCGATTCCATTTACAATTTCACTGAAAACCATAAAATACCTAGGAATAAACCTAACCAAAGAGATAAAAGATCTATATGCTGAAAACTATAGAAAGCTTAAAAAGCTTATGAAAGAATTGAAGAGGACACACAGAAATGGGAAAACATTCCATGTTCATGAATTGGAAAAACAAATATTGTTAAAATGTCAATACTCTCCAAAGCAATCTGCATATTCAGTGCAATCTCTATCAAAATAACACCAGCATGCTTCACAGAACTAAAACAAACAATTCTAAAATTTATATTAAACCAGAAAAGACCCCAAATGCTCAAAGTATTGTTAAAAAAGAATAACAAAGCAGGATGGATCATAATTCTGGACTTCAAACTGTATTACAAAGCTGTAATCATGAAGACGGTATAGATCTGGCACAAAAACAGACACATAGATCAATGGATGAGAATGGAGAACCCAGAAATAGACCTATAAATGTATGGCCAAGTAATCTTTGACAAACAGGAAAGAATATCCAATGGAAAAAAAAAAAGTCACTTCAACAAATGGTGCTGGGAAAAGTGGACAGCAATATGCAGAAGAATGAACATGGACCACTTTCTTACACCATACACAAAAATAAACTCAAAATGTATTTAAGAGCTAAATGTAAGACAGAAAACCATCAAAATCCTAGAGGAGAAAAAAGGCAACAACCTCTTTGACCTCGGCTACAGCAACTTCTTATTAGACATGTCTCTCAAGGGAAGGGAAACAAATGCAAAAATGAAGTATTGGGACAACATTGAGATTAAAAAAAACTTCTGCACATCAAAGGAAACAATCAACAAAACTAAAGGGCAACGTACAGAGTGGGAGAAGATATTTGCAAATGACACATCTGATAAAGGGTTAGTATCCAAAATCTATAAAGAATTTGTCAAACTCAACACCCAGAAAAACAGATAATCCAGTGAAGAAATGGGCAAAAGACATGAACAGACACTTTTCCAAAGAAGATATCCAGATCACTAACAGACACATGAAAAGATGCTCAACGTCACTCATCATCAGGGAAATACAAATCAAAACCACAATGAGATACCACTTCACACTTGTCAGAATGGCTAAGATTAACAACTCAGGAAACAATAGATGTTGACAACTATGCAGGGAAACGGGAACCCTTTTGTTTTGTTGGTGGGAAAGCAAACTGGTGTAGCCACTCTGGACAACAGTATGGAGGTTCCTCAAAAAATTAAAAATAGAACTACCCTGCAACCCAGCAATTGCACTTCTGGGTATTTATCCAAAGGATACAAAAATGCTTATTTGAAGGGGAACATCCACCCCAATGATTATATCAGCACTATCAATAAAGTCCAAATTATGGAAAGAGCCCAATGTCCATCAGTGATGAATGGATGTGGTGTATACATATACTGGAATATTACTTGACGATCAAAAAGAATGAAATCTTGCCATTTGCAACAACATGGATGGAACTAGAATGTATTATGCTAAAGGAAATAGTCAGAGAAAGATAAATATCTTATGATTTCACTCATATGTAGAATTTAAGAGATGAAATAGATGAACATAGGGAAGGGAAGGAAAATAAGATAAAAAGAGAGAGGGAGGTAAACCATAAGAGACTCTTAAATATAGAGAACCAACTGAAGGTTGCTGGAGGGGTATTGGGAGGGGGGATGGGATATTTGGGTGATGAGCACTTAAGGTGGGCACTTGTTGGGATGAACGTTCAGTATTATATGTAAATGATGAATCACTAAATTCTACTTCTGTAGTCATTATTCTACTATATGTTAACTAACTTGGATTAAAATAAAATTTAAAAATTTAAAAAAGAAAAATTTCTCATTAAAAAAATTACAGTTAAACCTAGATTCAGTCCCCCTTATCTTTACAAATAAAATATTTTGATGTATGGTTAAAAGGAGATTAAACCTGGCTAATATCCCCTTTGCCTAATGTGAATGATCTGATTTTGATTAGCGTATACTAGATAAAAGGTCAGTAAAGGATTTCCCTTACCTGATTTCCACATTTTCATTAATGATAGCATCACTATCAATGGCTCATTTGTAGGTAGGAAAAGCTTGAGGTAAAAGATAGTCATAGGAAACAGAAATCATTCACTTGATTTCTCCTACTCCCAATTCTGTTTGGTATGCAATATTAAAATACAACTTTTCAGTTTAAGATAGTGATCTGAACATTCTTCTTCCTGCTCATAGCAGTGATGAAGTTCTAAAGGAATAAAATTTGTAACCCCAGATTCCTATGCCAAGATAAGGTAAAAGGAACATTTGGAGAAGGCACAAAATACATTTTAAAATTTATAGGAATTGTGCATAAAATATCTCTAATGTTCTCCATCTGAAAAATTACTTTAGGAAATAGTGTAGCTCATGGAAAAAGGAACATAAAATATTATAATAAAATTATTTAAACATAAGAATTACTCTAAAGGCTAATATAGGGGTGCCTAGGTGGCTCAGTTGGTTGGACATAGGACTTTTTATCTCAGCTCAGGTCATGATCTCATGGTTTGTGAGTTTGAGCCCTGCATCAGGCTCCATGCTGATTATGTGGAGCCTGCTTGGGATCCTTTCTCTCCCTCTCTCTCTGCCTCTTCCCTGATCATGAGCATATGCTGGCTGTCTCTCTCTCTCTCTCTCTCTCTCTCTCTCTCTCAAAATAAATAAATAAACTTTAAAACAATGAAAAAAATAAAAGCTAGGATAAATAATGTATTGATGCAAAATGCAAGTAGTATAATTACTGAAGTAAAGATTAACTGAAAGTATTAATAATTCAACTAAAATACACTGGGTCAGTATCCTGAACGTACTAGAAAAAATGAGAGAAATTTAAATAGTTGCAACATTGAGTTCACTAATTTCTGTATCTATGAGAATTCAACAGATATGGTTTCATTTCTGTAATTGATAACTTTTCTTCTCCACTTTGGAATCATATATTTACCTTAGTTATTCAACTTTTTTTAATGTTTATTTATATTGAGAGAGAGAGAGAGAGAGCAGAGGAGGGGCAGAGAGAGAGAGGGAGAGAGAGAATCCCACGTAGCCTCTGCACTGTCAGCACAGAGCCCAACCCAGGGCTTGTTCTCACAAATCATGAGATCATGACCTGAGCCAAAATCAAGAATCAGAGGCTTAACTGACTGAGCCCCCAGGTGCCCCTTACCTTAGGTATTTATATTTAACCTTATGTTCACGTGGATAGAATGAACACTCATTTTTTTAAGCCTTTCTTTCTAATTGTTCATACTCAATTGAGTGTTCTTAAATTTGTTTTTGATTGGCTGGATTTCGTCTTCAAATAGATGTCCCAAGCCTTGCTGTTTATTTCCCTTTATATTGCTTTTCCCCAGGATGCATTTCTTTGCCTTCACTCATGAATTACTCTTGGCTATCCATGGAACTATTTACTCCTCCATTTTTGAATTTATAGACATGATAATCTTTTATTCTGGCATCTAAGTGTTACCAAGTCTTAAATCAACTCAATTTTTTTTTCTACAGGCTACTTGCTTCTGCTAATAGCAGTCACTCTGTTGTAGCCTTGCAAAGGTATGCCATGAACATGCAAGCATAACTGCAAATAATCTGTTTTTAATTGATACAAAAGGGAGTACATCATAAACATGTTTCTGAACTTTGCTTTCTGGAAAAAAGTTCTAGTCAGCAATATCTGAAACTTCTTGTGTGTTCCTAACTTCACCCACAGTGTTTTCAAACTGTTTAATTTTTGCCAATTAAAAGTTAAAAATGGAATTTCATGATAGTTTTATTTTATATTTTATTTCTCTGATTATACATGGGGAGATTATCTTGTCATATGTTTAAATAATTCCCATGGTGTTTACTTGAAATATTTGTCATATTCTTTGCCCATTTTCTGGTAGGTTACCAATTTATATCTTATTAATTTGCACTAACATTTTATATATTAAGGAAATGGAACATTTTTCGTGGTAAATGTTCTAAATAATTTTCCTACAAATTTAAATGTATCTGCCTACTCAACTGGGCCAGTATCACTTACTGAATAACTTCTCTTTCCCCCAGTGATCACATTGGCACTTCTGTTATTTATCAAATCCTAACATATGACCCCTAACAGTCTGCTTAATGGAACCATTTCTATATTCATGTACTAGTGTTTACTTTTAAAATAACTATTTTTATAGATGTTTTAATCTTAGTTTGTATTAGTCATATTTATCTTTTTTCCAGAATATCAGAATATTTCTAAAATTTTCTTCATTTTTTTTATCTTTCTGAAAACCTCAGGATAAGTTAGTAAAGGTTCAAAAACTATTTTAGTAATTTTGGAGGATTGCATTACATGTACAGAATAATTTAGGAAGAATTTTAAATATTTCCTGCTTGGTCTTCTATTGCAAAAGCAAAGTATACTTCTCCATATATTGGTTTCTTTAGTGTCCCTCAAAAGCAGTTTATTCATATATGTATATCTTTTCATTCCATGTGAAATATATTTTTAAATGTGTTATTTTTTTATTACTATTACAAATGGGATCTGGCCATTTTTAGTGCATTTTCTTGCTATATGCTTCACCTTTTGTCTAAAAATGTACTAAACATGGTAGGTAGGTAGGTAGATGACAGAATTATGTCATCTTTGAGTTTTTATAATTCCATTTGCTATGAATTCTTTCCCAGCAATACCAGTTATTTATATGTTTGCTCTCTCCATTGTTTGGTCTGCACACCAGTCAGTCATTTTCATATCTGTAAACTTTTCTAATATACGAAGAATAATTTTCTCAAGTCTTCCCTCTGTTGATTTGTGTTACTGTTTCTATTACTAAAGTATTGCAGTGTTATTTTTCCTTTATTTTATTTCACCGATCTGTAAAATGTCTCGATGCTCTCTCATTCTATTTCACTCTTTTTTTTCTCACTCTTTCTTTTAAGTGTCAGTGTGGTCTTCTTTCAAGTCTTCTCTCATTCTATCTCTTATCCCATGTTGTGTTGAATTACCTTGAAATTGTGAATTACGGGTTCCTTTATACACCAGAATTAATCTTTTTCCTATGCATGCTAATCATCTGTCTTTTGAAGACATAACTACCACTTGCTTGACTAAAAACTCTGTAGATCTCATTTGTTTGAATGTGTGATATTGTTGTTACTGTTATTTCTGTTGTTAACCTTATAAACACATTAACTCTAGGCCTTCTATTTTCTCTGAAACAATGAAAGCAGAATTCTCGTTTACTCTTTTTTTAATTTATTTGAACATGCTATGAAAGTGCTGTTTAAAAAATGAAATTGAATATTAAAGATTGACTCTTTATACTAGTTAGTTATTAAATTTTTAGGTATTAAGGAGGAAATTAGAGGCTTGGGTTTCTTAGTGAAGAAATACTGTTCCTGCAAGGTTTTTCTCCGAATAAGTTGCGTTGCCATATTTCAGGTCTCAGTAGATTGGCAATACAAACTGTCGCACCAACGGGTGTTTTTGTTTTGTTTTGTTTTGTTTTTAGAGTTATTTGTCTAATATCATGACATGATGGGTTAGTGAGAAATTTTGTAATCCTCAGACTCTGTTTGAACACCCAACTGTGTTTTTGCCACCATTGATCTTTGCTGCCTTCTAGGAAATTTTTCCTGGTGCCCTTCACGAGACTGCCTGTGTGAGGCTGGGTGACGATTTCCCACATTACTTACCATACACATCTCCAGTTCTTTTGATTTTGCTAAATTGGTGGATGAGGTGTTTTAAAGATAGTTTTATAGAGAATTTTCTTCACTTATCTTCTCTATACAACACACTCTGTCAAAAGGAGGACTTGTAAATGTATTTTCAGCACCTTCAGTTTGGTCCCAATAATATTGACTTTGGCCAATATTTAAAATGTGTTGTATTAGGTTGAGGTTATTCCCAAATTTGGTTAATGTTACTACATAGAACAAAGAGTGTATTTATTGCTAAGAACCTAATCTAAAATCTAAGTATAAATGATGCACTCTACTTAATAAAAGCACTTAATAATGCTTAAAAATAGAAAAAAAAATGACAGAAACATAATAATTAGAAATGTTGATACATCTTTATTAATTATTGAATGATTAATAAGGCAATGACAAATAAGAATTTCAAACATATTTTGGAGTTAGTAAATACGCATAAACTTTATATACCATAATCTGTGATTAGACCTTATTTTGGAGAACATGGAACATTTATAAAAATTATAGCATGCTCACATTAAGAGTACCTCCAAGAATCAGAGACCCAGAAGGACCATATCAGAAGGTTAAGAGGAATAGATGAATCCACTATTATAGTTGGAGATTTTACTGCCCCTCTCAGAATCAGACAGATCTAGCAGGCATAAAATCAGAATGAATATGGTTGACCTCAGCAACATCATGGATCAGCAGGATGTAATGGACATCTATGAACTACTTACACTAACAACAGCAGAATACACATTCTTCTCAAGCTCACATAGAATATTCACCAGGGGTACACTACATTCTGGCCCAAAACCACACTTTAATAAATTTAAAAGAACAGACATCATACAATGTCTGCTCTTAGACCACATTGGAATTAAAATAGAAATCAATGACATAAAGACAGCTAGGATCTCCAAATATCTGGTAATTAAACAACACTTCCCAGAAACATATGAATCAAAGAACTTTTAAAATATTTTGAACATACAAGTACTTTTAAAATGAAAAACACATCAAAAGCAGTGATTAGTGGGAAATTTATAGCACTGAATGTATATGTTAAAGGCATGAAATGAGTATTGAGTCACATCTACATTGGTTTCATTGGATTTATCAGACTGTGGCCTCAAAATAGACAAGAAAACAGTTTATACAATGCTACATCTTGTCATACACTGAACATGTCACCACTCCATCCTGTCTTGTGTCTTTTCACACTCTCTAATACAAAGAACCCATGTACTTGGCTCATTTTTCCTACATATGCACAAACTTATACCTTGTTGGAAAAGGTGTGTGTAAGGGGAAGGAGGGCACTGGAAGATATGCCTATATCCTAAATGAATCAATCAGATATTCACAGAATTGAGTTAGAGCCTAGGTGAAGTTTTTTTTTTTTTTTAATTTTTTATAAGTTTATTTTTATTCATTTCATGTGTAAGAAAGCACAAGTGGGTGAGGGGCAGAGAGAAGGAGAGACAGAATCTCAAGCAGGCTCCACACCATCAATGACTGATGTGGGACTCGAACTCACAAACTGTGAGATCATGACCTGAGTGGAGATCAAGAGTAAGATGCCTAACTGACCCCGCCACCCAGGCCCCCCAGCCGAGGTGTGGGTTAGATTCTAAAAGTAGAATGTTAAGTAAAAACTTCATATATTTTAAAGTTACCTTGAAAATCCCCTAGAAATCTGTCAAAGAAAATAAAATTTGCTTCTAAAGACGAAATTCTTACACAGCAGGTGAGATACTCATAATTCATTCATTCTCTCTCTCTCTTGTTCTATGGTCATATTCATATATGCTAAATCAAGATGACCATATATACCAATTTTCACTGTGAAGTCACAGATATACCCATTATTAGATCCCTTTTACTCTCAAAACATATTCCAGTTTGAACTATAAAGGTGTAACACAACAGAAATCCTTTGTGGTGAGGAAACAGTTCTGAAACTTGATTTTGGTGGTGGTTATATGAATCCATACATTTAATAAAGTGTCATAAACTACACACAAAGACATTTTTTTAAAAAAGTAGAGTCCAAGTAAGATCTGGGTCATATTCATTATAATGTGCTGATATCAATTTGCTGGTTTTGCCAGTGTATTCTAGTTATATGAAATGTTATCACTGGAGGAACCTGGGTGAAGTGGGTACAAATTAAATCTGTATACTATTTTTAAACTTCTTGAGTTTGTAATTATTTCAAAATTTAAAAATTAAATATAAAAAAATTATAGCATCCTTTTTTTTGTCACACACTGCCCCCAACAAAGAGTGAATTTTAGACATGAAAAGCCAATACCCAGCATAGTTTTTGTTGTTTTTACAGCAGGTGCTTGTTGGGTAAGATAGGGTCACAAAAAAAAAAAAAAAAAAAAAAAAAAGGAAATAAAAGATATACAATGGGCAAGTTGCCCAAATGCTGATCCTCAGAGAAGAACCTTATCTAGATACTATTGTCCATTTTGTTTCACTCAATTTGAATTTGAGTAGATACATAAGAGCTCCAAGAGCATTTGGATCATTTATTACTTAAGTGCTAGATTTCATTTTAAAATAGATTATTTTGAAAAATGTACTTTAATAAGAACATGTTTTGCTGCAAAAGTTTGATGTTACATGACTTCTATTTCCCATTAGTTTCTTCTTTAATCACTAGAAATTGATCCTTATTCTAAAGTATTCATCCATTAGCAGTCCATTCATCCTGGAAACATTTATTGAATACATTTACTACACCAGAGACTGGTTTACCTTACATGCCTCATCTCTTTTCATCCTTACAACCATCCTATCATATTGGTTCTATTAACATCCAAAATTTAATATTAAGGAATCTAAGACTGAGTAAACTAATTGGCTACCATGTCTAGAATTATTATTTGGACCAATTTTACTCTGAAGGTCATGCTTTTAACTTCTATTATTGGCTCTTAAGTTGTAATTATAAAATCTGGCTGTATATTAGTATAACATAAAGATATTTTTAGGGGCACCTGGGTGGCTCAGTCGATTAAGCATCTGACTCTTGACTTCAGCTCAGGTCATGATCTCATGATTCCTGAGATTGAGCCCCAAGTAGGGCTCTGACAGCATGGAGCCTGCTTGGGATCCTCTCTCCCTCTCTCTCTGCCCCTCCCCTGCTCATGCATGTGTTTGCGTGCTCTCTCTCTCTCAAAATAAATAAACATTTTTTTTAATAAAAAAAGGAGATATTTTTAAAAATCATTATACCTAGGTTACATTCCACATTGGCAGAATCAGTACCTTCAGAGATGGGGCAAGGCATCTGTCCTTAAAAATCTAATAACAACAACAGTAGCACACTCACGTGCACACACACACACACACACACACACACACAATGCATATGTATTGTTGATCTGCTTCCAATGTTGAGACTCTTACTTTAAAATTTATGCAATAATCTTATTAATATTATAGCAAAATGTGCATTTTGTTAATATCAATAATATTTAACCTGTTTATATTCTTTTGTCATTCTCAAAAGACCATAAAAATTTCAATATTAAAAGACCAGAATAATTTCAAGAACTTTAGCAGGTATAATACCTTGTCCCTATTAATTCTTATGTATAAAGATAATAATTTGCAAAGATTCAGCATTTTGGTTTAGATTTTCTCCAGCCTCAAACTGTCTTAACACTTCAAAGATCACATCCATTTAATCCCTTTGTTCCTGCCGCACGTTTCTCAGCACATGAACAGTGCTAGCATTTTTCCAGACCTATCTGCCCATTGAATCCTGTATAATTTGCTACAACCAAACTGGATAGGAGGAGGTCCCAGTACATGAGGTTAAGAACTTACATATTTGCTAAGCTCTGCCTGAGTCTTCTTCAGCCCGCAAATTTCCTCAATTTTGGAGCCTTTGACTTCTCATTTTGGTCACAGTCTTGCCCTAGGCTCTAGTAAAATTTTAACCTTAGAAAACGGAGACCTGCAGAGGTCAAATACCAGTTTTTATCATTCAGAATCAAGATGCACCCCACACTTAGCCCACTCTGACTCTGAGCCTCTGTTCTGTGTGGGACTCAGCCTTTTCCCCACCACTCAGTCTCATTTTCTATCACTACTATTATAACTTCTTTCCATGTCTGACCATCCTACATGTTTAATACCCTAGATCACAGAAAGCTAAAGAACAATATTATCAAGTTTTCTTGTAGTTTATATATAGGTTGGTTTAACTGTGCATTTAAGGATCACAAAGCCAGAATACTGGAATTCACTGAACAAAGAAGGAAAAATGCCTGCTCCTTTCTATCTGAGGATCTTTTTAACAAGATACAATACTCAGATTCCCGGTGATTTTTTTTTCCCGTGGATTTGCTGGTGATGGTGTAATTCTAGTGAGGCCCCTGGGACACTAGCTTGTCTGCTTGGATCCAGCTTCAGCTGGTTTCCTAAGTACTGCCTTGAATTAAAGATGTTCTCAAAAAAAAAAAAATTACAAAAAAGCAAGAGCCACTCAATACCTTAACCCTGACCATATCTCAGTAATTTCTAAATACATTCTGCTCTGAAATTGGGAATCAGAAGAGAAACTCTGATCCCATTGGTTCACGGCCCCAATCGTTATTTTTCATAAAAATAAAAAAAACCTGTTTAAGGTTGATGTTTCAAAGGTCAAGACTTTCTCTGTGATTTTTATTTTTTTTATTTTTTTAAATTTTTTTAATGTTTATTTATTTTTGACAGAGAGAGAGCATGCGCGGGGGAGGGGCAGAGAGAGAGGGAGACACAGAATCTGAAACAGGCTCCAGGCTCTGAGCTGTCAGCACAGAGCCTGATGAAAGGCTCAAACTCACAGACTGCGAGATCATGACCTGAGCCGAAGTCGGATGCTCAACCAACTGAGCCACCCAGGACCCAGGCGCCCCTCAGTGATTTTTAAAAAAATTACTTGCAATGCAAAAATACGTTTGACATTTTGTCTCCTTTTTTTGAAGGCAAGGTAATCCCAAACAGAATTTAGTAACTTTTTACAGGCTAATCTTCATGTTGGGCTTATGGCATTAATTTTTACATTATAATTATATTTATTAGGTTCAGGTCAAATTTTAGCCCAGTTTTTTTCTTTTTTTAAGTGCTTCATATTGGTTGTGCCCATGAAGGTAATTAAAGCACTTGATGGTTCTACAAAGCGTTATCTATTGACAGATACAGCAAATTACAGAGGGTGAATAATAAATTCTTAAGCTAATTAGCACCATGTATAATCAAGTACAAGTTTCATTCTGCAAAATTGGCATATTAATATTTTTATCTTCCCCAGTTGAAAATAATCTCTAAAATTAAAAAGCCCATAAAACATTACTCACTTTGGACCATGTCCATTTCATACTCAATCTGCCTAATGAAAGTACCTATGTCATGCTATTTGGCAAGATCAAGTAGGAAATATCATTCGGTTGCCTATCTACCTTCATCTCAGACATTCTTAAAGGCTTACCTAGAAAAGTATACCCAAATATCAAATTATTTGTCAGAACAACATAAGAATTGAGAAGTGAAACAAAAACTATCTTTAAAAAAGCTGTGCATTTTCTTTTCCCATAGGCTCTGAGGAATGTAAGCAGTCTTTCAAGGTGTGCTTCGCTAGTGTTCCTTGTGATGACTGTGATAACTGGGCTTAACACCGAGAAATAAGTCTTGATTAATGCATATGGAATAGTGTCATCTATTGACATTGTAGTTTGTTCACGTGGGACTTTTTCCTTGTAAAATCTACCATTTCCATGGTTTCTAAACTTTATGTATATGAACTTAGAAACAACTTCAGATATGCTTTCTATCATGTGCTGAACAGAAGAAGCTGATTAAAAGTCAATGAAAAGCCTAATCAGAGGCCTTGTGAAGCAGAAATCCAAACAAAATCACCAAAAGCAGATGAGGAGACATAAGTTTCCATTACAGGACTGATGGCACCAGCTGAGTTTGCAGTCAATGAACTAGTATAACGGAAAAATCATGGATGTTAGCATGAGGCATACTGAAATTCTGGCTTTACAATGTATTTCCTGGGAGAGGTTAGGAATATTGATTAACTTTCATGGACCTTACCTGTTCTCATCTATGAAATAGACATAAAAATGCCTACTTATTTATTTATTTTTTTATTCCTTCCTTCCTTCCTTCCTTCCTTCCTTCCTTCCTTCCTTCCTTCCTTCATTCTGTGAATATGAACTCAATGGTTACCACTTGGTAAATGACTGAAAGCCAAATAGCAATTTACTTGCTTAGCTTTTTGAAGTTATCGTGATGTGTTAGAAATGCCTGAGGTTTTTGAAGGCTGAGTTGTGTTTAATAAGAATGAAGTCCATCTACTATTTGTGTGGAATTTGTCTTTAATGCCTGATTCAGACACTGTTCATGGGACAGTCACTGTTGCTCTATTCCCTTGCACTATATCAATTTAGAAAAAGTCCACTAAACAGAGGTGTTTTTTTAAAAATATTTATTTATTTTTGAGAGAGAGAGACAGAGCATGAGCAGGGGAGAGGCAGAGAGAGAGAGAGAGAGAGAGGGACCCAGAATCTGAATCTGACTTCAGGCTCTGAGCCATTAGCACAGAGGCCGACATCAGGCTTGAACTCACAAGCTGTGAGATCATGAGCTGAGCTGAAGTTGGACGCTTAACCGACTGAGCCACTCAGGCACCCCATCCACTGAACAGAGGTTTAACAAAACTTCACTCTATTGTCGCAGCTTCTTAGAAGTCAGAACCCTAAGCAGTGGGTGACCAGCTGTGCATTTATGCCAAGGGTCTTGATATGTAGCAGAACACAAATCCAACGTTTAGGTGCCATGGCCTCCATCTTCCTAGGCCACAATGCCTCTTTGTGGTTCAAAAATGCAAGGGAGCATTTTCTGCCTATTATCATTGCAGGTTCATATCTCATTTGCTCTGCACTGTCACCCAGAGATTTATTTTGCCCTGAACTGATTTCTTGGGTTTGTCCCACCCTCTGAGTAGCTGCATTAGGTTATTTCCTTCCCTTGTGTAATGATTTGCATTTTTACAACTTAAATCTAGGTTTTATCATTTCTTTACCACACTTCTAATGCCTCCAGGTTCTTTATTAAAATTATTTCCCTGTCCTCCCCTGTGTATGTAACATCATCCAAGTTAGTACCATCCACAAATAAAAATGTGTTGCTTATTATCTTTTCTTGAGCATTCACAGAAAAAAGTTGAATATAAATGAACTTAAGAATTTCAACTTTGAAATATTCTCATTCATTGCTAAGAACCCTAACACACACTTATGTGTGTTGTTTTTATTTGTTTCAGATCATAAAGCCAATGCAAACATATTTAACAGGGCATATTTAGGCTATTTAGAATAGGTTACATTAAATCATATTGTATGTCAGACTAAATGCCTTAAGATATGAGACTTTTTTTCCTCTCCTTTACTCAATACATCCTTACGTTGGCCTTATTGAACCTAAACTGATCTAATTCTAATGGGTTGAATTTTATTTCATTCAACACTTAAGTATGGGTTTAAAGAAAAAACATTCTAAAACGTTGATTTGCTCTTCTGGATCATGATATTGACTTTTAATAACTTTTACATGATGAGTCTCGGAGGAAATTTTAACCAAACTACATTCAAGAAAAGGTTTATGTGTGATTCACAATTCAGTTGTGGCTAGTGAAACAATTTGTCTTTGATAAATTACAGTTAACTATCAGTATGCCAGAAGTAAAAAGGCATTGGTTGAAATATTTTAAAAATAACCTCTACTGTCAGTTAGTTTTTCCTCAGGGCCCTGCAGGAAATGATGTAGAGGTAGGGAAAGCACGTTTTGAGGCCTAATCTGTATGGAATTACCTCTCTCCTGAGTACAAACTCCGTTTCTATAAATGGAAAATCCACAAAAGGGACTACATGTGAATGTTGGAAGTGAGTTTAAAATCATCCAGTTCAATCCCTTCATTTCACAGATGAAGGAAAAGAAGCCCAGAGAGATTAATGGAGAGGACCAAGGTCACACAACTGAGGAAAGTGTCTGTTTCACATTACTGTTATGGACACTACCTGAACCCTTCAGGATTACTTGGTTTCCTTTCAGCCTAAGGCACATGCTTCTAGTATTTTCTAGAAAGGCATTACTTCATATCTAAAACTTACTAAATTAGAACCAATTTAATGTTGTATATGTGAAAAATCATTTCTATATATAAAATTTTAGCTCCACTTTTCTTAAATTTAGTGGGTAGCAGCCTAATTTTATTGAATTTCTAAACATGGTTTTTAAAGGGGGACCTAAATGTATTTTCAAAGCTTTGTCACTTGTCACAGATCAACTAGAAATTTCTAGTAATAAATACTGGTATTGTCTGTTCTCTGTCTTTTTACATCAGTATCCCAATGAAAGTCCCCTTCAGAAGGTAGAGGGAGACTATGATGGTGAGGGAAAATGGTTCTGATTCCCCAAATCCTGCATAAACACTGTTAGCTAAAATGTATGTAGGTAGGACATCAGCTTCTATTCCCTAAGAGGAAATAAGTTCAAATAGAAAAGCATATATGGTATGAGAGAATCCAACACTCTCAGAAGGGTGACCACCAACATGGTAACCCTGGAAGACAGAGAGTAATAGAAGAAAACATTTCTCAAAAATAATGCTCTGAGAAAAAAATTATATTTAGCTTTATAAAAATGTCCACTTACATCTCTTTATACAGAAAAAAATATGATAGAAGTCAACACAAAACCCTGAAGAATTTATTTTTCCTTATCTCTAGTATTTCCACTCCTGATTGTTATATATCAATATTATTAGATAATTATTCACAAGAGTACATAGACACCCAAAGCCTTAGGGTCATATTAAGTACAGATATTAAGAATGTAAAATAAATTTTTAAATATTTGTTATTAAGCAACAATGTTACTCCTTGAAAGTGAGTATCTTTAAGCAATAGCGAAATTAAATGTTGCTAATTAAAACTCTTAATTAGCAAAACAGTCTCAATTCTTATAATCTAGCACACCTAATATTTTTGCTAGCTAATCAAGCACTGTTACTTAAACAAGAGCAACATTGTCACACCTCAATAGTCCCCTTTGCTTCAGTGCAAGGTACTTTGTTTCAATTTGGATGTCAATCACTTGGTAATTTAAATATGTATTTTTAAAGATTAGCAAAATTCTAGATATGAAATTGTCTACAGAAATATTGCTAAGCCAACTACAACTGCACCACCTTAATTCTCACATATCTTTTGCAAATGAACTTAAAATATAATTATGCTTATGAAATTAGAAATGTGTTTTTTTCTAAGATAAGAAAAATAAACATTAAATTCAATAAAAGCAGCTGAGTGATCAATTTGTACAAGGCATTCTGACAAATTAAAATGTGGTCCCTGCCACCAAGGGGCTTACATTCTAGACAGGAAGACAGATTATTAGTCGTCTTAGATTTCACCAGCAACAGAATTAAAGAATTATATGAGGTAATGTATTTAAAGTAACCTAGAGAGCAAAATATTACTTTATTGAGAAGAACAAAAAAAGCGTGAATAATAATAATATGTCACACAAAATCTCTAATTTTTGTATGCTACATAGGGTAATAGTATATGGCACAAAAGTGACATAACATGAGAGCTGTATGAATTATGAGTAATTATAAAGCTATAACAAGTTCTTGAAAAGATCATTAATTGTGTTACCAGTCACAAAGCTCATCCATTAGCTTTTAAGTTATCTTTGGTGCTCATTTAATCAGCCCTATTTCAAAGCAGTCATTTCAATTCTATCTCAGCTAGTATTAAATGCTCATTTGTTAATGCCCTTGCTACTGTTATCTTAGCATACTTAGAGAATAGGGGTGTGTTGTGAGGACCTAAACTAACACAATAAACCAGGTCACTTACAGCAATACAGGCCTAATTGGAGCTATAACGAAAGCAGCATAAATCATGTCTGGACATATCAATAATGAGACAATTGGAAGAAAGAAGAATACATCATCCACGTGTGTGTGTGTGTGTGTGTGTGTGTGTGTGTGTGTGTGAGCGTGCATGTGTGTGCAGTTATAAGCTAGAAAATAAGTTCCAAGTCCTGTGGCGGTGGATTCCTTTTAAATAAAATTGAGGCCAGACATTCCTAATTTTATCACGTGTCCCCAGTTGCTGTACAACCAAGCCAAGCTCAGTAGGAAATCATCTCTCACATTCTCTTATAGCAAATTCATTCTCTGGATGGAGCTCATATTGGTCTTCCTCCTCCTACGACGAAGCAGACAAACAACCCCTAAGAACAAGAAATGTGTGGGCACGGATACATAGCTCACATTCATCCACACAGTGGGGGAGAAGGCTTTTCGAGTTTCTCTCGTTCTCATTCTTTATAGGAATGGGAATACTTAACCTGAGTCACATAAAAGACACACCCTCGACTTCAGGTTAATAACTGCTCTCTCTCATCACACCCTCTCCAACTCTCTAAGCAGGAAGTATACGTCTTTCTATTGCTATTTCAGGAATTCAGAGATACGACTCTGCCTACTCCTTAATTCAGCTTAGAAGCAATCTTCATTTTTACCATCTGCATTTTTGAGTATCTACAAAATTCTCTCGGGTGTCCTGTTAGACTGCTAAGTGTATCTGTCTCTCGTTTCATACATGTTTATATATAAGAACAAGCTCAGGTCATGATCTCATGGTCGTGAGATGAATCCCTGTGTGGGGTTCTATGCTGAGTGTGGAGCCTACTTGGATTCTCTCTTCCTCTCTCTGTGTCCCTCCTCTACTTATGTGCATGAATGTGTGTGCTCTCTCTCTGTTAATAAATAAATAAATAAATGTTAGAAAACGACATTTTGTTAAGGTGAAGTATTCACTCAAGTACATTCAGTAAATTATTGTTCAATCGTGTCCAAATGACTTGGGTAGAACTGCATCAAAATTTATATTAAGTGTTCTAGACCGTCACCCACAAATTAGGTTGTGCCACCTTAGTTGCATTTGCCATAGAAACCTGCACTGTCTAGTTCTTTCACCATCAGTTATTTTGGGGGGTACCCACTCCTGGTTTCAATGTAATGCAACATTTATTGAATACCCACTTTGATCAAGACACTGTGCGAGAAATTAAGAGATGACAAAATTTTTTTAAAAAATTTTTAACATTTATTTTTGAGAAAGAGAGAGAGTGTGTGAGCCGAGAAGGTGCAGAGAGAGAGAGGGAGACACAGAATCTGAGTCAGGCTCCAGGCTCCGAGCTGTCAGCACTGAGCCCCACGTGAGGTTCAAACCTACCATCCGTGAGATCATAACCTGAACTGAAGTCCAGCGCTTAACCGATTGGGCCACCCAGGCGTCCCAGGAGACAACATAATATTTAAATGGTGAAGTGTCACTTGCCATTTGTACAAAATAAGAACTCTGCATTTTAAGACTACTTCCTCAGGATAAGTTTTATAATACAGCTGTACTTTTGTTCATTGTTGGTGACGTAGTAGAGGGTATACAGGTCAAGGTATAGTAAAGGTTTTGACTTTCGTAAAAAGAAAAGGAAGCATGCAATAAAAATGAGCAGTAGGGATATTTATAAAACCGTCACAGGATAAATCTATATAAAAAAAAATGAGTTCCTTCAGGTACCCGTACTAAAGCAAATAAAATTCCCAGGCTCAAAAATATGAGTATATTTATTTTAAAATTCATCTCAAATAAATAAAACTATGTTTGACTAGGTTGAAGTACTACGAATATCTGTTCCTGCTATGTGGCAAGGCTTGAGATTCTACTTATTTGCCAATGTTTACAATTGTATTTCATCTACCTCTCTATTTATTACCAATTTCTCTCTATATATGGATATCTATGTACATTTAATATAAAAGTATTGATTTTTTTGGAGTGGTGTTATTGATGGAAAACTGACTCAGGATTATAAACAGATACAATTTAGGCATTTCCTCATTGAATAAATCACAATAGATTTGAGGGAACTGAAAAAGGTTGAAAGTGCTCCTCTGGTATCTATGAGATATTCTCATTTCTCAAGCATTTTACCCAACTAGTACATGCCAGGCGATATCTCTTGTTTATGAAAGTAGGCATCAGTAGAGACACAGGTTGCCTGTTGTGTACTTTATGAACAATGCAGCGTGGTTTTAAGACATAGATTGTGGAATCAGACAGACCTGGATTCATATTAGAAATTTCCCAAGGCGGTAGGATTGTGGTTAAGTTACTTCATTTCTTTCTTTTATGCTGGCAACATCTGGAAAGGCTTGCAGGAACAACGTGTATTCAGAAAGAAAATAATTTTACCCCTAGAGAATTAAATATTCAGCCAGGGGCCAGAAGATACTGCAAAAGAGGTCTTCACCAATACCCCCCTAGTCTCCTTACAGCTATGCAGAGTTCCTATTGGATGGGCATTCCAGATTTCCTCTGTCTCTGAATTTCTTTCCTCATCCCACCAGTCTTGCCCTTAGACTTTCTTCCCAACCAAGACTGGGCACTGTCCTTGAGAGATGTCCAGCCTTGGAGTGCCCTGCAGGAGGATACTTTAAACACCCGATTGCTTCAGTGTAGAGCACCCACTAGGGTTGCTATTTTGTTGCTGCTGTGGACCAGATCCCATAGCTTAAGTATGAAGTTTATTCTGCTACTGATGCCTTTGTCTCTGGACTCTGTCAACAAAGAGACTTTCTTCTAGGGGTTGGAGTGGGGACTGGAGGGAAACAAAGAAGCAGGTTTGGGAACACAAAATCCTGTATTCCTGTACTTCAATAATCTGTAAAATAGATGCAAATAACAGTACTTTCCAAAGAGGGGTATTATGAGGACTGTTTGAGACAGTCTCTAAAACAGGTAGCACAGTGGAAATACTGGATACATTATAGTTATCTTTGATCATTACCACTGTCCCCAAATAAGACCGTTCACAAGTTATCAAGAGTTGATGATTTTTTAGTCCTTTCATCCACTTGTAATGTCCATATTCTGAAAATGTTTCATGATCGCGTTAGCAGACATGCTAACAGCAGACATGCTGTGTCTGTAGATAACAGTACTTACAGCACACATACCACACATAGACAAAAACACATATGCACATATACTCAACATGGTTATGTTCTTAAATACCAGCTTAAGAAATAAATTGTTTAACCATACTGACTTGTGGGTATTTATTTCCCAACCGAGGACAGAACATAGAAAATCTATGTGAATTCCCTGCCTCATTCATCCTCCCCTACTCCATCTTCCTTCTTTCTTATACCCTCAGTCTTCCTGTCAAGAATGGTAGAGTATATACCCTAATCAAAGTAAGACACTGCAGAGGCAGCAAGATTCACTGAGAAGATTACAGTGGAATAAAAACAGCTCTAGAATAGTCCACTGATAAGAGTAAGCTTGAGGACAGACATTTGGGACAGGTACAAATGTAAGAGAATTCACACAGGACTATCTCAAAGCCTGTCAGTATAGGGAAAAAACTCACAATAGAAGAGATAAAGACTACTTTCCTTGTTATCTTTACATTTGTATGCATTACTAGTCCCTGCATACAGCACATTAAACTGATTAACTCTGTTTATTGACATAATAGTTGTGGGCCTGGACACATGTTGAGACATATTAAATCACTTATTAATAGGAATTATTACTTTTTAGCTGTCATAGTGCTTGCAAAGGAAATCTTCATGAAGTTTTTTTCATTACTTGAGCATCATGACAAATTTCACATTCGTAAAATGATATTTGTGTTGCCTTGAAGCTTTTGGAACATTTATATCTACTAATAGCTTCTATGTTCTTTTTTCATATATTAGAAGGGAAATATGGAGAAAAATAACAAGTTTTAATAAAACCACATGCTATTTTAAGTCAGAAGCTTAAACCAAGAAAAGGCAGGTGTTTACATTTGTCTTTCATTTCTTAGGGAAATAAATGCATAAAGTTTTAAATATAGTCATGTCTATAAGTATTTTATTGGAATAGGCGACAAATAAGGGCAGATTTAAATAGTTTACCACTTATAGTAAAACATAAATCAGGTTAAAAGAGAGCTCTCCTGTTAGTATAATTTTTCCTTGGTGAATTCTTCAACAATTTGAGGGGACATTGTTTACTAGTCTGCGCTGTCTGTAATGCTCTGTCTGTAAGATCATAATCCAAGAAATAAATCAAATAATTGAGAAATCTGTTTGCCGTCCAGAAATTCATAAAATCAGGATGAAATTTTCATCCCTCTCCTATTAGTAGCCAGTCACTTCATAATGAGATTTGGTAAATGAATAATACCAAAGGGAAAAGAAAATAGAGTAACGTCGTGACATAGATAGGTTCTCGAAAACCATTGGGTTCTTATTAGCAGTCTGCTTTTCTCCCATGTCCAGGATGGCCAAATCACATGGGGTAAAGCAGATTACTTGACATGGTGTCAAGTGCTTACAGGATTCTGGATGACTAAGCATCTTTATTTAACTGCCATGCTGCTAACCCCACATGGGAAAGGGCCTGAAAAGGTTAATGTAAACATTGTATGCTTCCTTCAAACTGCACCAGAATACCACATCTGGTGGGTCACCTCACCCTGCAGTCAAAACCGAAAGGACATTTGCTTTGTGAATGTCAAGATAATTTTATGAGAACCAGACACCAGGCAGCTGATGGGAGTTCAGAGAAAAAGGCAGATTGTTGCATGTGAACTATTTGGGTTATGCGAAATTGGGGGATGGGTAGGCCAGGACCCACTCTAGTAGTCATTGAAGCTTCCAGACAAATTACGTCCATGTTACACCTAACATCAAATGGCAGGGAAACTCTGTAGTAATGATATTTTGGAGCACAGTGGCCACATGAGTGAAAGTCATGGATTAGACAATTCAGTCACATCTGGCCAGTTTTGTGATAAGAATAAGGAATACCAGACCACAATATGGGACATATATTAAAAAGAAAAAAATCTGCCTTTCTTTGTAGGCTAAGATTTCATTGTATGCATACTTTATTTATGGACTCAGCTTATGCCTCCCACTCTGCCTTCCCCCACCACAAATAATGCTGCAGTGAGCTTCCTTGAACATCCCCACTAATAAACTTGTGTGGGTACACACACACACACACACACACACACACACACACACACTCACAGGTCATGAGACATGTGTATACTAAAATTGAATAAATCATGCCTGATTGCTCTGCTACACACCTGTTACAAATATTCTACAATGAAAACATTACATTTGTAATTAGATAACATGATTACTGTTTAATTTAGTGAAAAAAAATCTTTCTCCTCCCAACTCCCCTCTTATTTATTTGTAAGAGCACCATTACTTATGCACTTTTACAATGTAGTTGTCTGTCTAATGCTTGGCTTTTACTTGCTTTCTGCTATTTCTAATAGTCACCACATTTTATAGAATCTGTAGTTTCCATTGTATAGTTAGTATTGATAGTAAGTTCTACCATTTTCTGTAATCACCCCACTAACCCCTCAGGGTTCGTACTAATTTATTAGCCTTAATTCTTTCTGATTTACTTTGGTCCTTCCTAATATCTTGATATTGTGACATCTGTTCAACTTCCACCTCAATAACACTAAACAGTTGTCTTTTTCAACCTGAAATATATCTCATATTATAGTGATGTCCCAAACATCTTTAAAGACTTAAGGAAAAATGTCATCTCTCCTATATACCCACACTAGTGTACAAAAATATTTTTATAGCACTTTCACATTTTATTGAAATTATCTATTAATATCCATAGCTCACAAGTCACAAATTCGTTGAAGAAAGAATTGTATTTTATATGTATTTGTATCCCCAATGCCTGCAAATGTTAACTGTTCCATAAATGTTTGTTGAACGGGCTTTTATTATTATTCCCTCAGGCTCTTATCTCCTCTTTTCAAATTATAGTTAATTATCTGACAAAAGAATTCTACATTAAGATGTTAATATAAAATTATAGCCCTTTTAATAAGTTAAAAAATAAGCAAAACTGCACAACATATTTGTTAAGCATTTATAAATGCTTTAAATGTGTGTGATAGAAAATATTAAAGAAAAACAAGAGAATAATAAGCTTAAACTTCATGATATATTATACTTCTGAGTGAGAAGCCAAAGAGAGGATATGGGGAAAAGTACATAGATAAATGTAAATTTTTAGAAATATTTGAGGGGTTGCTGGTTAGGTGGCTCAGTCGGTTAACCATCCAACTGTTTTTTGGCTCAAGTCATGATTTCGCAGTTTGTGGGATCAAGCCCCATGTTGGGCTCCACGCAGACAGTGAGGAACATGCTTGGGCTTCTGTTTCTCCCCCTCCTCTTTCTCTGCTCCTCTCTCTGTCTCAAAATAAATAAATAAACATTAAAATAGTGCTTTAAAAAAGAAATCCTTAGATTCTTGGATTGCATGATACATTAGAGGTATTAATTATATTACTAATAAATATTTTTATACGTTTTTTTTTTTTTTTTTTTTTTTTTTTTGGGACAGAGAGAGACAGAGCATGAACGGGGGAGGGTCAGAGAGAGAGGGAGACACAGAATCGGAAACAGGCTCCAGGCTCCGAGCCATCAGCCCAGAGCCTGACGCGGGGCTCGAACTCACAGACCGCGAGATCGTGACCTGGCTGAAGTCGGACGCTCAACCGACTGCGCCACCCAGGCGCCCCTTTATACGTTTTTTTAATGTTTGTTTATTTTTGAGAGAGAGAAAGAGACAGAGCATGATCAGGGGAGGGGCAGAGAAAGAGGGAGACACAGAATCAGAAGCGGGCTCTAGGCTCTGAGCTGTCAGCACAGAGCCCTACGTGGGACTTAATCCCATGAACTGCGAGATCATGACCTCAACTGAAGTCAGATGCCAAACTGACTGAGCCACTCAGGTGCCCCTATATTACTAATAAATATTTTTAAAAATATGATGAGAGGGCCATATATATATATACCAAAATTTCAGTAAGCTGTGAATAACAAAATATGATTAATGTAATTCTATGACCTGGGTTTTTAAAAAGAAGAAAAAAGAAAAAGAAAAATGTGTGTGTATGTGGGTGTTTTTGATATGAGTATTGCTTCTCCAGATAAACTTGGATTTTATAATTTTATAACAAGAGAATTCTACAGAAGCAATTTCATAATGAAAAAATAAATATATAATATTATTAATGTTATGTTATTATGGGCAAAATATTGCCTTCCCTTTGCTTCATTTAATAAAATGTCTGATTTGGGGGCACCTGGGTGGCTCAGTCAGTTGAACATCTGACTCTTGATTTCAGCTCAGGTCATGATCCCGGGGTCATGGGATCAAGCCCTACATCAGGTTCCATGCTAAGTGTGCTCTCTCTCTCTCTCTGTCTCAAATTAAAAAAAAAAAAAAAAAAAGTCTGATTTTAACACTAAGGTATCTTTCAGCACTGAAGTTTATAATTTCATGGACAAATAATCGTGTTACTTTACAGTCAAGTTTTCTTTCAACATGCTTCAAATCGTGTCATCCAGATTCCTCCCTGTTCTAGACACACAATACACAGGCTGCTTGAGAAGTTATGGAAAACATGGACTATGATTGTTAGAATCACTAGCATAAATACTCAAAACTTGAAAAAGTTCATATTCTTATCATCAAGAAGGCAAATTATTCACTCTATCAGAGCATGAGTGGGGATGGGCAGAGAGACAGGGAGACACAGACTCTGAAACAGGCTCCAGGCTCTGAACTGTCAGCACAGAGCCTGACGTGGGGCTCAAACTCACACACCTCGAGATCACGACCTGAGCTAAAGTTCGACATTTAAGCGACTGAGCCACCCAGGTGCCCCAGCTAGGGCACATTTTATAACAGATGCCTATTGAAGAGTGTGTTTAAAATATAAAATCACCTCTTCTGAACACAAAAAGACATTTGAATTTCTGAAGTTTAGGATCAATTTGGAACTAACTCTTGACTGTATTTTGTATTTGGAACATTTTTAATATACTTCTCATAGATTGGAAAATAAAGCCTTCATAGTAATGACTTTGTGGTCCCTTTTTTAAAAAGAGAGGGAAAAGGGGGATATTCCAAAAAAAAAAAAAAAAAACTCCATCTCTTTTTAGAAGTTAAAAATTTGCATTAAAAACCTATGTCGTCTGAACAGCCTTTGAAATGAAGTGATTGTTGATTAGTATAGAAAGAATGCTTAAATATTCAAAAGTCAAGTGCAGTGCTATACGATTTCTTCCCTGCATAAAATCTCACCTTAGATTGCATTAGATCAACAAAGTACAGTAAGAGGCAGCCACGAAAACATTGTTCATTTGTAATTTATATCTCTACTTATTCAATTATCTGAGGTAGAAGATAAACTAAAACGCTTGCTAAGAATTTAATGTTAAATCGTAAATAGGAAAGTGTATGAGCTTAGTTCTCACATCTAGCAAACATGGAAGGAAGAGTCTTGTGAGACCAAAGATGCTCAAGGCGGAAGAAAAAGTGGTTATAGTGAACCCTTGAAAAAGGAAAAGAAAGATCTTAAAAGAAGGCTTGTTTTTCTGTCTCAAAAGAGATCATCCCGCCAAATGCAGAAGAGGCAAAACAAGGGATTGATTATTTGACCCACCTGAAGTACAGTTTCTGGAAGTAGAGGTGCCCTTCTCTACTTTGGGATCTGTTTATTTGGGATCACTTTCTTATTTACATCCCAAATTTCTCTGAAATACACTAATCTCCCTCAGGGCGCTCTGCTGTAACAATACCTCCTCATTCATTCTGCTTTTGACTGCAATTCCACTTTAAATATTAATTTTAGAGGAGGTTTTACTTGCAATTAACCATGCAATTATATTGTAGTCATATTGAATTCCATACTCTGATACAGATTTAGCATAATATGGACCTGAAGAGGCAGTAAAGTTAACACCCACTGAGTGTACTAGGGAGTCAGACATCAAACATCTTCACTAATTGGAGACACAAACAACTGAAAAACAGAAAGTTTTATGAAACAATAAAAGAAAAATCAAAGGCTAGAAAAAAAAAGGATATACATCCCCACCTACTTATTCAATCAGCTAGGCTGTCTGTCAAATAAAGAAGTTGAAAACCATTTCAATTCTTCCTAGAATTGGTAATGGGAATGCAAAAGAGGGTGGTGTAGACTTGGCCCAATAAAAGTATGGGCTGCTGGAGAGGAAGCAGGCAGAGCTGCAAGCATAGGTCTGCAAACCCTTGGAAAAGGCAACAACACATCTAATGGGATATTCAATAATCAGAAGCATTTGCATTATGGCCCATTAGGTACTTGGGAAATTTTTGAGAGCACTGGCATTCTAGAGTCCTAACCTCTATCACTCAATTTCATAGTTGAAAACTGAGATTCTTAAGTGTTTAGATATCGAACTGAAGGAGAATTACAAAAGAGAATTTATGTCTTTACCTCCATTATTCATACATACGGGTATATGTGTATATATTTGAAAAGACACACACAACAACACATAGATATTTATGCACACAATGATTCAAAATAGTATCCGTAAACTCAGTGTGATAAGTCAATTTTAGATTAAACTTTTATGTGGTCTAAATACCATTTATAGTAAAACTCTTGGTGAATAGTGTAGGTCACTTTCATTTCATTTAACCATTTAATCATTACACCAACCCTATGACCTTGTATTATTCTCATATTAGAGTGGAAGAAACTGAAACTCAGATAAAATTTTAGTCATTTGTGCAAAATGAAGAGCTACTAAGTAACAGAGCTAGGACTCAATCCAAGTCTCAGTTTTATATATATTATTTAATAAATGTATAATATAATAGTAATAAATATAAAATGGTAAATATATACAACCAAAATTATATAGTATTCATTTTTATATTTACAAATATATTTTTGTATTGTATGTATTATAATATATATTTGTAAATACATAAAAATACACTGCAGAAATTAAAGCCCTGTCATATTCCACCCTTGAATGCAAGTCTTTGTCGCTATTTTGGTGCATTTTTTTTCAGTGCTCTTTCTTTGGTTCTCTGTATTTCCTTTGCTGCTCTATAGCTATATCTATCTAAAGTTATTAGACTGAGTATAATAGAATACTTCTTGCTTTGTTTTTATTTAATTTCATGCTGTATTTTTATAAGTCAATAAATATGTTTTTCATTGTTGTATTTTTCCTAAACAAACGTGGTTTGGATTGTTAACTTCAAATGTCATCATTCATTTCTTGATGGGTACTTTGTCTCTTTGTAGCATGTGTTTCTCTAATATTAATATTAAGTTTATACTCGCATGCATAAGCCATATTTTTTAGTTCCCTCTTTTGGACAAATTCTTAATGCTGAAATGACAACATCAAAAGATATAGATACTTATAATGGCCTTTCTCGTGTATCGTCAGATCCTTTCCAAAAAGTCCTTGCAACACTAGTGCCAGTCCCAAGTAGTAGAAATATTGTTTTTTTCCACTGAATTTATGTTTTTTAAAAAGTTATGTGACTGGAACTCCTGGGTGGCTGAGTTGGTTAAGCGTCTGCCTCTAGGTTTCGGCTCAGGTCAAAATTTCGCATTTTGTGGATTTGAGTCCCATGTGGAGCTCGGCGCTACAGTGCAGAGCCTGCCTGTGATTCTCTCTCCCCTCTCTCTCTCTCTCTCGGCCCTTCCCCCGCTCACATGCTCCGTCTCTGTCCCTCAAAAAAAAAAAAAAAAAAAAAAAGTTATGTAACTGCCAAATTAGGTCTATTGACTACTTCCATAGAAAAGGTGATTTTATTCAGTTTATCTTCCAACTGTACTTATTCTGGAATTGGTAACACATAATTTTTTGACTACATACTTGTGAAGACATAATTCTTATTATTACTGATTTCCAAGCACTTTATCTGTTTGAAGATGCTACACATTTATTGTTTATTGGAAATACTTTATTCCATGTGTGATTTCCATTTTTAATTATTCTTGTGCTATGAATTTTTACCTCTTTAGTGGGATTAAATCTATAATTATTTTCTAACCTCTGCTATTTTTTTCTCAGTTTACTTCTTCAGTGATTTATTAAATAACAATCTATATTTTCTTATATATTTTACTTTGATTTGGCATAAAATTAGAATCTACCTGAATCTTGTGATTTAGTTAATACATTAGCTAATTTTCCAAAGAGCCTAATTACCAAATTTGTTGGAAATCCTTTTCCTTACCATTTAATGTTTACATATATTTTTAATTAAAAATTATATATGTATACATTGTTAAAAAACAAATATAGAGAAAAATTATAAAGCAAATGTTTATGTTCCATAATCTCTCACATCATAAATCATAAATATTTCAGGTCAAAATTGTATTTTATGTTTTAACTATTACCATATAAAATATGCTTTAGAATGGTTTTGAGCTTTCACTCCCAAGTTTATGTTCATAATTTTAACATTATTTATACTTAATTTAGCTTGTTGGTTTCAGTGTTCATCCTCAGACATTTAATGTATGACATTACCATGTCTAAATTCTTGATTTTGATTTACCTCTCAGTTGACTGTTAACATCAGTCAAGTGTTGTACTTGGTAAGGATACTCACATAATATTCTTGGGAAGGATAAAAGAGTGACACAATTACTATTTCTTATGTGATTATAAAAATATTATTTTCATGTGAATAAAGGATTAATGAGGATCACTATCGTAGGTTGAGCTAATTGTTATCCAGAATTTTATTGGCTTCTGTGATGTATATCTGGAGAGAAGAAATGTCACACCAGTTTTATTTTTGTTACTTTTTCTGTAAACTAATTTATCTGCCTGTATACATTATAAGTTTTCATATTTAATATTTCTTCACTTCTGAAATGTTTTTCTTTTCTTGAATATTTGATTATTCTGTACATAATTAAATTATTTTATATTACTCTCAATAGTAAATTAAAAAATAGATGTGTCACCTAGACAAAATATTTATAAAAATTTTTTTAATATGTATTTATTTTTGAGAGAGAGACAGAGACAGAGTGTGAGCAAAGGAGGGGCAGAGAGACAGGGAGACAGGGCAGAGAATCTGAAGCAGCTTCAAGTTCCATGCTGTCAGTGCAGAGCCCGATGCAGGGGTCAAACCCACAAACTGTGAGATCATGACCTGAGCCGAAGTCAGACTCTTAACAGACTGAGCCACCCAGGCGCCCTGACAAAATCATTATTATATTTGCATTCGTGATAAGTTTCTCAAACTTGTCCTCCACATTACTGAGTAAACTTTCTGCTACAGCAAGTCTTTTCTGCAGAAATGCATTTCAATTTACTTGTTAGATTTTAGGTTCTTTTCTTCTTCTATTTTCCAATTCTAGCCATATTATTTTACATCTCTGAAGTCAGTATAGACTTTTATTTCTTGTGGATTTTGCCCTGCCTTCAATTCCCCTTGATCTTCACAGCATTTTAATTTATTTTCTATAGACAATTGTTTTTAAACCTTCTAATTCTTTAGAATATTTGTCTACTTTCCCTTAAGTTGCTTTTTTTTCCAAAAATGCATCACGTGTCATATTTTGTTTAGATTTGGTTAGCAGTCACTAAATTGGGAAAGCGAGACCAGATTCAGTGTTTAGCACATGGTAAAAAAAAAAGCCATCAATATCCCTCTTTAATGTCTGCTGACAGATATCTAAAATAGCTCCTTATCTAAAATAGGTGTGAAGGTCAGGCTATCACCAGGAATCCTAAAACACTGTGCAAAACCTAATAAGCTTGATCTAGTGTGAGTCTGTTCCTATGAGGTTCAATTTTCCTTTGCTCAGATATCTAATTTCTTTAACTCAAATAGAGAATACAATAGAGAGTGTAGTTATTAGTAAATAAGGGAATACTTGGGAAAGCACATCACCCAGTTCTCCACTCATTATCACCTTTCTTTATACTTTTCCTTGGGAAAAAAATATATAATGGCACACATCAGAAAAATATATAGGTGATTCATTTCCTTAGCTCAGAGAACAACTTCTTAAGCTTAAAGGAATATGGAAATAATATTTTAAAAAGTAGATTTTATTACATAATATAAATTTCTTGATGTTGAAATTACTATGAATAAAAATAAATTGAAATAATTTTTTTTAATTTTTTTTAAACATTTATTTATTTTTGAGACAGAGAGAGACAGAGCATGAACGGGTGAGGGTCACAGAGAGAGGGAGACACAGAATCTGAAACAGGCTCCAGGCTCTGAGCTGTCGGCACAGAGCCTGACACGGGGCTCGAACTCATGGACCGCGAGATCGTGACCTGAGCTAAAGTAGGACGCTTAACCGACCAAGCCACCCAGGCGCCCCTGAAATAATTTTTTAAAGAGAAATATTTACAATAAACATTATGGTTAAAAGATAAATAATCTTATGGGATAAAAATATTTACCATTGGGGGTATGCTATGTGCCAGGTTCTCACTGGGTCCTTTAAATATGTAAATTAAACATATTATTTAATTAAATCTTTCTGACACCCTTATTTACAAATTTAACATCTTAATTTTAAAGGGGTGTGTGTGTGTGTGTGTGTGTGTGTGTGTGTGTGTGTGTTTATGGAAGCAGAAAGCTTAAAACAGAATTTCCAGGTTTTGAATCCAAATGTATGCAACTCTAAAACTTATTTTTGCCTCACTATTTTAGGCCACTGGTTAATTATTAAGAAATACAAATGAACACAGCATCTGACTCAGTAATTCTCTTTTAGACATGAATCATCATTTATAATAAATAATTACAAAATATACCAGTACCAAACAATAGAAATCTGGTTAAATAATTAACAGCATGACTATATGATGAAGTAGAATATTTAATAACATGGAAACACAGACAAAATACAACCTTAATTTTTAAAAACTTGATAAAAAATTGCATTTATTTATGGTATAATTTAATTGATATTTTATGTCCTACTTATAACTTTTCATCATGTCCATCAATCTCTCTATACATAGGTATTGTTTTGATATTTTTACTTTATAGGGTTTGTTTTTACTTTACAGGGTTTACTGTTTTCCAAATTTTATGCAATGATCATATATTACTTTAATGCTTGGAAAAATTAAGTTGTGCACACAAAAGTGAGATATGTTACAATAACATAATTTTAAAAAGTTGGATGGATTATGAATTAGGTCAACTAAGCATCTAGAATTCAGCAATATGTTAATATTGAAATGGTATTTCTGGTACTTCAGCTCTGAGAGCCTACTCTATTGATAAAGTTACATAAAAGGTTAAAATAAAAATATTTAACTCATATCCACCAATCTCCTTAAGGAATTTAATTTGAGAGAGAGGGAGCACGCACGCAAGCAGGGAGGAGGGGCAGAGATAGAGGACAGAGAGAAACCCAGGCAGGCTCCATGCAGAGCCTGACCACGGGAGTGCTCAGTCTCACCAACTGTGAGATCATGACCTGAGCGGAAATCAAAATTCAGATGCTTAACTGACTGAGACACCCTGGCGCCGCAACCACCCCCCCGCCCCGCCCCCTGTCAAGGAATTTTAGAAATTACATGAATCAGAGTATAACTTGATCTCTAAAAGAAAGCTACACTAAATAAACAATAACAACAAGAACCTATCAACCTACCATTATCCTTCTACAAAAGGTGGAAAATTATGTATCAAATGGAAAAATGCAATGTAAACTAATTTTCTTTGCAGGAATAACCCTTGATGAAGCTCAAATCTTTGTACCTTGTAGTATGAGTTATGCATCTTAGTTAACTGTTAGAGACTAGTTAGAGACTAAACCTCTGCCCCTGTGACAAAACTAAAAAAACTCTCTCTGTATTTCTTTGAAAAGGAGATAAATGTTGTCTTTCATATACCTAAGGACTTGATATTCAATAATGAATAAAGAGAAAGCAAAGTGAAGTAGAGAATCTCTATACACTCACTCTACTTTGCTGTAGTTCCTGGAACTCTGGGGGGTTCAAAGTTTTCTTTAGAGATAGGGTTAATGCAAAAAAAGTTCAAAAATTGAACTATGTCCATGGCAGTTAAGGAGGAGAAGAATAGGTCACAGCAGCAAATGGTTGCTGTTTTCTTTTGGCACTTTGCTTCACTTCTAAACTTGTAAATATAGCTCAATCTGTGATACTTGTTTGCCTCTAAACTGTATTTTAAAGCTATATGTAAGCTGTGACATTTGTCTAATTGATCTCAGAAAGCTATGACATTGAATATATTGCCTTTATATTTCCAGGATACATTATTTCTCTCTGTATCTATCTAAATGTGGTTATGTATGCATCTGTCTCTGTCTCTCTCTTTGTCTTATATGTAGCATTTATATTTGTTTGTTTATTTGTTTCTAGGTATATGTGACTGTGTGCTATATTGTCTTTTTGACCCAATAGTTGAGAAAGATTATGTGACTTCTTTTAAGTGCATCTTTTGTAGGCATGAAGATTGCATTTTTTATAAATATATCAGGGGCTCTTCTAATTAAAAGATAGTTGAAAACAATTGTTCTAAGTATTGTAATTTTTGTTTGTGTCATTTAATTTTTATCCTATGAGGTTATGGTCTCTTAATTTACATATATTTTCTAGTGAATACTGAGTTCTTATTCCTTTAAAATTTATTTGTAATCTAATCTATAACTTTTATGCCATGTTTTTATAATAATTAAGCTGAGATTTACTTTTCATAGTTTGCTAATGAAATGAAATGGAATACAGATTTATAGGTAAATGTTTAGCCTCAGTAGCTCTTTATTTTCTATCATGATTTATTCTTTTTAAATAAACTTTGAACTTGTTAAGTGTCTTAAGTTAAAATTCTTCTTGCCCTACTCACTTTCTTTTTTTTTTTTTCTAATGTTTATTTATTTTTGATACAACACAAGTGGGGGAGGAGAAGAGAGAGGAAGACATAGAATCTGAAGCAGGCTCTAGGCTCTGAGCTGTCAGCACAGAGCCGGATGTTGGGCTCCAACCCACAGACCATGAGATCATGACCTGAACCGAAGTCGGTTGCCCGACTGACTGAGCCACCCAGGCACCCTCCTACTCACTTTTTTTAAACCTATAGACTAAAATTTTATGAATTTCCATCCTCAGTTTTTCCATGTGTCACATGTTGGTCTAATATATACATATATATTTTTTACTTCGTTCCATCAATCTTGCCTAATATTATATTTTTTAGTCAATGTTTATTAAGATCTTTTATGTGTCCTAAGACACATGAAATTTTTTACTTCTGTGCAACTTTGCTATGGCAGGATTATTTGAAAAAATGTAATGTTTTTTAGGTCTTAATATTTAATTCAGAAAGAAAGCATCAGTCTGGTGGGACATTGTATTTTGCAGTGGCTACTCTTGTCTTAACATTGGGTAGATTTTCTCCAAAGGCAGGAGGAGAATGTTTCAGGATGTACTTGTCGCTGCATCTCCTGCTTTATTGGCAATTTGTAAAATCTTCTCTTTGTTCTTAATATTTTAAGATTTAAATTTAAAACTTTCAAGGTTTTAAAACATGACAGAGACCTGGGAATGGTGTGGGGGTGGAGGACAGGGTGTTTCTACCAAAAGAGACTTTGTTACCTTTGTATCCATTCTGAAGAAGCATCCTGGTTAAAATAAAAGTTTGCCGGCTGCCGGCTAATTTATGCATCTCCTCTCCCCCACCCAAAAATTGGGTATTATTTGCCCAGCATTTGGCTAAATGCTTTACATATATGATCACCTTTAATTATCTCAAAAATTCTATGACAGAGCTATAATGGCCTATTTCTAATGAGATATCTGAGCTTTCAAAAGATTAAATAACAGGATTGGAAAGCAAAGAAATGACAGATTTGGGATTAAAATTCATGTACCTCTAGCCTTAAAGCCCAAAATGAATTCCTTACAGATTTGGCCTTTCCCTAATCACAATTATTTCAGATGACTGAACTTTACTTTATAGGCTTTAGATACTCTTGCATTTAATCATGTGTTTCTGTAAATTACCTTGAATTGAAATATAGGATTTTTGTGCTGGGTTATTAATTCTCTTGTCTTCCATCAATGTTTTTACTTTATCTTGAATTTTTTATTTTAATATTATCTTTCTAATATCAAAGCTTATTTTTATAGACAATTTTCTTCTTTTATTTCCTATCATTTATATTGTAAGAGAGATAGCTCATACTAAAAGTCTAACTGGTGCTTCTTTCTGTTTTTCATTCTCATTTTCTACTACTACAGTTAATAGTTTGTTTTATTTTGGTTTGTTTTAACATTTGTTCCTTTCTTCTGAAGCTTAACTTTGGGTCTTTATTGTTTGTTAATCTGTGTTTCATTTTATTACATTTTGGTATTATTATTCTTTATTATAAGCCTTCCTAGTATATTAAATATTACATTAATAGAATGAATATCATGAATGTTCTTCTCCCAAAAGAATATATGCTTTTAAGCACCTGAGCATCACTTCTTATGAGTTTCATATTCATGGGAAGGATTATGAATACAAATTCTGAAATACCTGTGATCACTCAGCCAGCGAGGGGAGGAACTCAGACCAGATCAGGGCTCTTGATTTCCTCTCAAAGGCACTTTCTTTTCCACTATATTCCATATTGAGCCCTTTCACATAGAATCACTTTGTTAAGGAGCTTAATTTTCCATCAAAACCAGTTCTTTCTAATAATAACTTGTTTTGTTGTAGTACAGACAGGATAGCAATATATTACATCTATTTAGGAGATAAATTTTTCCTTTTATAGGGTCATTGATTTTTCTTAATTTAAATGGAGACTATATCGCTTAATGTTAGAGTGAGAAATAAATATTAGAAATTAAAGCAAAAAATAGAGCAAGTATGACTTTCTATGTTTGTGTACAGACATTTCAGGGATATTTTTTAGCATAACAGATCATAAGAACTTAGGAGTGATGTCTATATGCATTATGTACTCAAAGAAAATGCCTGTGTTTCAAGATCAATGTGAATTTTTTCAATATTCAGAAAAAGAGCAACTGCCTACATAAATTGAATCTCTGTTTCCCCAAACAGTAAATTTAAAATTTGTCACAGAAGAATCTTAATGATTCCTCTTTACAATGACTTCCAGGTGTTTATGCTACATAATGAGTAAATTAAAAAAAAAAAAAAAAAAGAAAAATAGTTTAATATTTCCAAATCTCAAAAGATTCATGTACTATTGAAATATATCCTTTTTTTTTTATTTTATTGATAATGGGAACAGTCTTAAGAAATCAAATTTTGAAAATATGGAATTTATCCCTGTTGTGGAATCATATCAAAATTTTGTTTTCCAACTTTGATTGAATTTTTAAAATTTTTTTTAATATTTATTTATTTTTGAGAGAGAGAGAGAGCGTGCACGAGCAGGGGAGAAGAGAGAGAGGGAGACACAGAATCTGAAACAGGCTCCAGGCTCTGAGCTATCAGCCCAGAGCCCGAGGTGGGGCTCGAACTCACAAACTGCAAGATCATGACCAGAGCTGAAGCAGGACCCTCAACTGACTGAGCCACCCAGGTGCCCCAACTTTGATTGAATTTTTTTTTAAAAGTCAAATTCCTTATTTTAAAGAGAATACTATTACATAGAATAGCTCAAAATGGTTTTATATTTTCCAAAACAATCTCAAAATTTTCTCTGAGATATTTAATTAAACCATATTATCTTATTAGTGCATGATAGCTGTACTTAGGAGACTAACTGTATATGCAGCATGTCTAAGGAGAAGTAAGCTCTCAATGACAGAGTTCTGTAAGGAGAGATATCAACACATTTTGACTTGATTTTCTTTTTTTAGCTGTAATCAGAAATTTGTTATCAAGAGAAACTCCACAGTTTGAGATATTTAACAAGACCTAAGAAGTCTGTTTAACAATGGATTTTATGAAAACTACTGAAGGACTTGTTAAAAAAAATACTGATTCTATATTCTCTAATAAGAACAATGTGCTTTTTATCATGTAAGATTGCATACATGATTCACAAGTACCATACAGTGAGTTCAAACTATGTTTCTAGATTCTCTTCACTAACAAACTTTTGTTTGGATCAATATTCCAGCTAAATCCGTCATTTTTCTAGAGTTGCTATTGCCTCCTACAAAGACTCTTGATTCTCATTTTAGGTTTTTCATACTATGACCCTAAATTTCTCAGTTTTTACATATTAAATTGGTCAAAATCTGCCATGGAACCTTATCTGTGTCTCTTCTACTGTGCTTCTAAAATGCTAGCTGCTTGCCTTATTATTTAACATAAATGACTGTATGTAGCTCCAACTCTATCTTTCAAACTCACCTGTTCAACACCTTATGTCTCTCTGCTTGTCTTTCTACCAAGATCAGCATTCTATACAATAAAAGAAGACTCATTTTAAAGTTATCTTTTATTAGGAAACTCATTTCTTTCTCAAAGTTAGGGCTTCAAATGGATACTACCATTGAACGTTATCATAAATGGACACTCTAGTGGAAGGTATTATATATTTTCCATGTATCATGCAAGCTTCCCCCCATGGCTACAACATATAAACAGAATTTCTCTTTAGTTAGCCTGTAAATATGCAATAGCATGTGAGGTAAAGATATACCAAAGAAGTGTGTGTGTTATGTATATTCAAATGATTATATGACCGAGCAATAAAATTTGTTGAATAACTGTTAATATTCAGCATTATAATATCAAATACTTTGACGCTTCTTTAGTATCTAGACCATAAGAATAGTAGGGCTTATTTATTAAGGTAATACACATACCTCTTTTGAAATAGGTAACATTTTTCTAACAAATGGAATTCAACACATAGTTCTCAAAACTGCCCCAAAGTCCTCCTACAGCTTCTCCGTTTCCTCTATTCTCTTCATTACAGGTGAGATGTAAGCTAAGGATTTTCAACCCTTTTTCAAAGCAAATTTGTAGGTCCACTTATTTAAGAAAAAAGAAAACTTAAATGTTCCTAGTTATTTTTAAATCTGAATTTTATATTAACAAGGGTTGTTTTACCTAAACAAAATATATTTTGATATGAAAAACCTGAATCAACACTCCATGTGCCTGTGATAACATATAGTAAGGAATATATGTTGCTTTTAATTATCAGGTTAACATGTAAGAGGCCAACTTTTTCTTGCAGTTCAAGCCTTCAGAAATACCATACACTTATGCATAGCATAATGTAATTATAAATAATGTGCCTTGACTCAAATAAACTCTTGGCTAGTCTCCACTAGCCAATGGATATGTCTAAATGACTGACTTTTGAGGTATCTAGGTGGCTCAGTCGGTTAAGCATCTGACTCTTGATTTCAGCTCAGGTCAGTCTCCAAGCCCCATAGCCAGCTCTGTGCTGGCACTGTGGATGGAGCATGCTTTGGAGTCTTTCTCTCTCCCTCTCTCTCTCTCAAAATGAATAAATAAACTTTAAATAAATAAATAAATAAATAAATAAATAAATAAATAAATAAATGTCTTATGCCATTTTGTCTGTGATTATCAGTGAAAATGTAAGTAATAACTAGAAATGTACTACCTGCATTTGGAAGTGGTTTAGAAGGTCACTAGGGACTTTTAGTTAGCTCCTTTAGTGACACTCTTCATTATTAAAGTTATTTTGCCAAGGAAAAGATCCAAAAAACTTGTTTACTGCCTAATTACTCTAACCAAAAATAATTAGGTGTGTGAAACAGCTGTACTAAATGTGAATTTTACTAGGGTAGGCTTTCAGCTTTAGAAAATGGTAGATATGTCCTCATTTGAAATGTACATGTGCGTGCTCGCTTCGGCAGCACATATACTAAAATTGGAACGATACAGAGAAGATTAGCATGGCCCCTGCGCAAGGATGACACGCAAATTCGTGAAGCGTTCCATAAAAAAAAAAAAAAAAAAAAAAAAAAAAAAGAAATGTACATGTGCAAATTATCATTCCTGTCTGAAACTAACATACCCTGGGATTTTTGTCTGTTTGCTTTGGAGACTCACCTGAGGTTACAGATGTATTGATTTAGAGAAAATGTAAATAGCTTTAATCTGGGTGCCAAGAGATCAGAATTCACTGCTCATGCCTGTCATTGACTTCTTTCTCAGGCATTTATTAATCCTTTTTGTGACTCACTTTCCTACTAGGAAGTGGAGGGAGGGAAAAACACATATGTTGTATATGGAATTATGTCAAATATTTCATATATATATGCATACATATTTCACAAATCCAAGAAAGAATGGGAAAATAAATATGCTATATTAATGTCAGCCATTCGTTGTAGTAATCTAAGAAATACCAACATTTAAAAACTTAGTTTCAAAATTTTATAAATGTTTATTTCTTCCTCTGGTATACATTTCCAAACTGTGAATGCCTTGGGAATTTAGCAAATCACTTACACATTTCTTAAAAACAAATAAGTCATTTTATTTATCTATGCTATATCTTCCAACTACTTTTTTGTGAAGAAAGACTAACTTGTAATTCCTCCCAAAGGTATTCTTGGTCAGACAGCAGAAGAGCCATATGTAGGAACATAGTGCTGTTGAAAGCTAGTTATATTCATGTTCTTATTTGCATAGTTTTTCTCCAGTTCAATGTCACCCAGGAACTACTGAGCTTAAAACAATCAGCATAAATTCTGGAAACTGTGTTTTATAATCTCCCCTTTGCTCTCAACAACATAATCTAAATCAAAATTTTGCAAACTATGGCCCACCAACCATATTTGAGTTGCCATACTGCCTGGTTGTGTAAATTAAGAGTTACGGAAGCTGTACCCATCCTTTCATCTGTGGTCTATGGTTGCTTCTGTGCTACAACTCATAGTGGCTATGATGATACTATATGGACCGCAAAGCCCCAAATATTTACAATCTGGCCCTGTACAAATAATGTTTGTTCATAGTAGATCTAAATCATCTTCTTCTTTTACAAAGCTGTGAAGACGCAACATGTTACAATGGTGAAAAATATGGATTTAATGTCAAAATCTCAACTTTGTGTCTCAAACCTCAATTTCTTTCCTATAAAAAGATGACAGGTTAGCTTTGTACTTTCTTTAAATGTGGAAGAACTTTAGAATCTGGGAAGTTGGGGCTTGCATCTCTTGAACACAGAGTATGTAGACATTTAGTACCCAATTCACTTTTCCCCAATGAGTTGTACGTGACTGTGAGTTGAAAACAATGCTTGTTTCTATATCACAGACTTATTATACAGGGAACCTGAAATAGATTATGTGGGAAACAAAATTATAGGACAATAAAGCTCTATTTCATTAGCTATATCATCTGAGAAAATGTAAAACTTTTGAAACAGGATACATATAGTATTTATTGCCCCTCTGCTTAAGACTGAAGGTTTCCTCATTTCACTTAAAGTGGAAAGGTTTAAAATGGCCTAATAGGTCCAATATAGTCTAACTTACCCTTAACTGCCTTCTCTCATCCCATGCTACTCTCCCCTTCTTACTCCAATGCAGTCATACTTGTCCCTTTGCAGTTTCTCAGTCACTCAAGAAGGTGAAAATTTAAGGTTTTCTCATCTTGCACAGCTTTCTCCCTAATCTACTTCAGGTCTTAGTTGAAATACCACCTTCTCAATGATGCCTTTTTTGATTGCACTCTAAAATTAAAACCCATTTTTCCTAGTACACTTTCCAAGTCACCCATTATCTGTTCTATTTTTCTCTTTATAGTACTTATCATCTTCTAGAATACTATATAATTAACTCATTTTATGTTTCCTGTTTTTGCTCTCTTTTTTAAAATTTTACAGTGGTATAGATTTTGTCTATGTGTTCTCTAATGTATTCCTAGATTTTAGAAGAGTGCTTGGCACATAGGAAATCCTCAAAAAATATGTTATGAATGAATCAATGGATGGAGTAACAATGAATGTTTATAAATACTTAATATGTGCTGAGCCCTTTGCACGTTCCTGAGAATATATGGTGAATAAGGCACACTATCTGTTCTTAACAAATGCACAGCCTGGTGAGGAACAAAAAGATACCACAAATAGTCATCCATGTGCCTACGTCTTACAAGTGAATAAGCCAATTAAAACAAAACATGCCACTATTAACTTTGCTTCAATAGATATGCTTCTAAACCTTTTCTGTTTTACAGACTTTGCCTTCCTCTTCCTCCTATTTCTTCTTTTTCCTTTATCATAATTTTATTCTTCTTATTTTAATTTCTCCTAACTTTGCCTAGTTATTCACCTGTAAGATTTTACTAATAACTGCTCATAAGCTTTTACTAATAATCAAGGAAAATAGTTTATGTAACGTACTTACTACACTGTCAGTCATATTAAAAGAGCTCCATCTGAAAAAAAACAAAAACAAAAACAACACAACCCTTTTGAGACTCTCCAACCTTTCAATTGCCAGAGGCTAACAGGAGAACAAAGAGAATCCATTCAGTCTAAAGCATTCTGGGACTATAAAGCAGCCACCCTCAGTGTTGGAGAGAACATGGCATTGTAACAGGGCAAATAGTGATGTTCCAAGCCAGAGAAATTGGAGGCAGGACTGGAGAGCAAAGATCACTCCCCAATGGCCCAGAAAGCTGACATCTAATCTGTGAGAGAAAGAGAGATATGATATAGTTTTATATGGTTTGACTAGTAAATTACCTATAAAGCACTAAGGAGCCTCACCAGAACTCTTTTCTACAGAAGGAAAAGCCCTGATCACAGTCTCAAACTTTGTTAAGTCACTGGTGAACTAAATATGCAACAAGGCCTATAAACAGTTTAACTACATTTCAGATTGACTTACCCTCCAGTTCTAGCAGCCTGAAAGAAAATGCCATACAATATTTCCTGGAGGTCAATACTATATAATTCAGTCCCTATTATTATTTAATACAAAATGTCTGGCAGAAAAAAAATTGCAAGTCACATGAAATAGTAACAACAACAATAACAACAAAAATTGACTAATAGTCAAAAAAAGAAATAGTTGATAGAAGAAACATAAATGGCTTGATGATACAATTCTAGATGATATCAAGTTATATGATAAAGAAACTAACATATTGTCTTAGTCCACTTGGGCTTCTACAAGAAAAATACCATAAACTGATACCTTACAAACAACAGAAATCTAATTCTCATAGTTCTGAATTCTGGGAAATCTAAGATAAAAGCACCAGAAGATTCAGTGTCTGGTGCAAGACCACTTCCCAGTTCATAGTTGGCAGCTTCTTGCTGTCACCTCAGAAGGCAGAGGGAACAGAAAAGGGAGACCTGTTGGAGTCTCTTTTATAAGGGCACTATTCATGAGGGCTATGACCTATCTCTCCCCAAAGCCTACACTTCCAAATACCCTTATATTGACATAGGTTTCAAGTTAGGAATTTTAGGAGATACACACATTCATACCATAGCTAGTATCTATTGGAAATGGTGAGTAACATCCAAGGCAAAATATTGAGAATATACAAAAGGATCAAATGGAATTATATAAATTAAAAAAAATCAGTAGTCAAAAATGAATTCACCTGTTGGATTTAACAACAGATTGGGTACGGCAGAATAATGAATCAATACACTTCAATATTGATCAATAGAATATATCCAAAATAAAAAAAAAAGAATTAAAACAAAAACAACAGATAAGAGAATATGTGATCTGTGGGGAAATATCAAATGGAGAGGAGAGAGAAAATGGATTAGAAGAAATATGTCAGAATAAATGGCTGATGACTTTTAAAAAGTAATTGAAATAAATCAACCCACAAATCCAAGAATCTCATCAAACACCTCAAGTTGGATAAATTAAAAAAAAAATACTAGGCACATCATCACATCAGACCGCTAAAAACTAAAGATGAAATGCAAATCTTAAAAACAGTTAGAGGGAAAGAAGGCACATTAAAGATAGCAGAAGGGATCCTTCTCAGACACATCAATACAATAATACAATACAATAATACAATAAAGTCTTCATAGTGGTGAAAGAAAATAAAATATGAACCTAGGAGTCTATACTTGGTGAAAATATCTCCCCAAATAAAGGTAAAATAAAGACATTTTTAAACTAACAAAAAAATAACATAATTTGTCCCCAGGAAACCTGTACTATTATAAGTTCTCTGGCCTAAAGGAAAATGATAGTAAATGAAATTCTGGATATCCTTAAGAAAGGATCTTTATTCCTTAAGAAAGGAATGACGATCAGTAGAAAGGGTAAATATATAGTAATATACACATACATGTAAAACACATATATGTAATATATATATATATATATATATATATATATATAAAGATATTTAAATTTCTTTGAAAGACTATGAACTATTACAACTAAAAAATAATACTTTATAATAATGTATTGTGGGTTTTGCAGCATATGTAACAAAGGAAGGGTTTATATGTTGTAAAATCCCTACATTGTGAAATAGTATAATAGTATTTGAAGGGAAGCTTAAAACTACATCACTAGAGAAACACTAATAACACAAAGTGGAAAAACTAAAAAGTCAATAGAGGAGATAAAATTGAATACCAAGAAAATAATAGCTTCATGTGAAAAAGTCAAGAAAGGAAACACAAGGACAGAAGATCATGTGGGAGAAACATAAAATACATAGCATGTCAAAAAACAAAAACAAAACAGTAGTGATAATTATAATTAATGTAATGGACTAAACACAAATCAGAAATTCTCATACTGATAAAAAAGTAAGACCCAATGGTCTTATCAGCTCAAGTCATGATCTCATGGTCATGAGATCAAGCCCCATGTTGGGCTCCATGCTCAGCGTGGAGCCTGCTTGAACTTCTCTCTCCTTCTTTCTCTGCCCCTCCCCCACTCGTGTGTTCGTGCCTGCGCACACAGGTGTGTGCGTGTGTTCTCTAAATAAATAAATAAATAAATAGATGATAAATAACGAAACCCAACACACTTTAAATATAAAGACAGAGTATAATGAACAATGAGAAGAAAGATACACCAATTTGCAGTTTCAGTTCTAAAAGAGAAAGAGCTCAGAAATTTTCACTCCCATTCTTACCAAAAAAAAAGCTAGACAAACTGAAAATCAGTTATTTTTCTTGGACTCCTCAGTGTACTAAGATCACAGGGCAAAATATGGAGACTCAAGATCTGCTTACCTGGACAGAAATGCTAGAGCCATAATACACTATGGGAACTTTTAGATGGTAATTTTGAATAATTGCTAGAGATTATGTGTGGGGGATTAAAGTAGTATAAAATAAATACCCAGGAGTCTGTACCAATATAAATGAATGACTGAATAAATGTTTAAACAAGAGAGAAGAGATAAATCTTCCATCCAGGAAATTCTACATCATTTATACTGTGCTGTTACAGGAGGTGTGAGGGCTAAGTGTGGGCTACACATAACAACTTACCTCCAAAAAGCACAGATGGAAAGCATGGAGAGTGGAGAAAAAGAAGAACTTTGTGAGTGGAGAAACCTGATAATGCCTCATCATACAGGTGATAAAGGTCAAAATCAATAGGATAAATTATGTTGATAGCATGTATTTTTGATATAATGTAATAAAAATGACACATTTCACCTTAGTTTTCATGCCAAAAACCTAAAACCACAGCCTAATCTTGAGAAAAACTTCAGGCAAATATCAGCTGAGGGACAGTCTAAAAAATACTAACCAGTAATCCTCAGAACCACCAATGTCATTAAAACAAGAAAAGTCTGAGAAACTGTCAACAACCAAGAAGAGCCTCAGGAGACATGACCACTAAATCCAATGTGGTTTCTTGACCAGCATTCAGTAACAGAAAAGGGATATTAAGGAAAAACTTTAAAAAAAAACTGAAAAAAGTAGGGGCATCTGGGTGGCTCAGTCAGTTTAAGAGTCCAGCCCTTGATTTCGGCTCAGGTCTTGATCAGGGTTCATGAGATGGAGCCCAGCGTCGGGCTCTGCGCTGACAGCACAGAGCCTGTTTGAGATAGTCTCTCTGTCTCCCTCTGTTTCTGCCTCTCTCCATCTCACTCTCCCTCTAAAAATAAATAAATAAACGTTTCTTAAAAATTGAAAAAATATGGACTTTAGTTAATAGTAATGTATCAATATGAATTCATTAACTATAATAGATGTACTCCTACTTGTAAAAGATGATAATAGGGGAAACTAGATAAGGGTTATATAGTAACGCTCTATACTGTCTTCTCAATTTGTACGTCTAAAACTATTCTAAAATAAAAATTGTATTTAAACAAAGCAAACAAAAAAACTGAGGAGACGAAACCGTGGCTTCTAATGTTCTGACCAAGTTGAAGGAGGCACGGCTGTTGGGAGAAAGAGGATTAAATTCACAAACCAAAATAATAAAGAAAATGGTTGGGGTGAAGCCCATAGAAACATTTTCCTTCAGTTTCCCAAAATAAAGGTAATGTAAGAACTATCTTTAGTTTTATATTAGAGGTTTTAATCAAGAGTGAAGTAGGAGAAGAATGGTTGGCATTTACACTGTATATGAAAGGTTGTCAAATCAAACTAAAACATAAAAATTTTCTTCCCATGAGTTGTCTAACCTTCAGAAAGCTGGGACTCTCGACAGTGCCTAGCAAACCAGCTAAGATGTCTGTGGAGGGCGGGTGGCCTGCACAGGAACGAATACACATGAGTGAGGAGGGGCTATTGCAGAGTGCGGAAGTACCTGGTGGGAAGGATCATTAACCCAAGAGGCCAGCCTCAGGAGGAGAATATCCTAAGCCTTTTGGCACGTTGCGAAGAGAAGTCTTTCTTAAACTGAATATCTTCTTTTTTCAAACAGGGGACGTATTCTTTGTATCCTCACTGAGGGTACATAAGCACCCCAAGATCAAATTCTATTGCAAGGATAAACCACAACCAAAATGTAGGAAAAGAAAAGCCACTTTCAGTACTCCAGTATAATAAAATAGAATTTTAAAAAAAGAAGATATACCATGAAAACTCTGAACTCACGAAAAATAGCATGAGATCATTCCCAAAAGTATCCTCACAACAAAGAGTATGTTAGAAATAAAGTGGAATGTTTCCTAATGGTAAAAGAATTAAAAAAAAACAAAGATCAATTCACTAAGAGGACATTAAAATTCTAGATTGTATGCCCCTAATATTTGAGAAAATTATATTTTCTAGAAAATACAATATATACAGAACTTTAGAATAAATATTTGAAAAAAGTTTAAAAATATAGGAAGAAATAGACAAATCCACAAACATATTGATATCCCTCTTTCAGTATTTGGTAGAATAAGAGACAGAAAACATGAGTAAAGACAACGAGGGTTTGAGCAACACTATCACCCAACTTACAATCTACATTTAAAGAACATGACATCCAGCAAGTACAAAATATGCTTTCTTTTCAAGTGCAAGCAGAAGAGGATATATATCCTCTCTCTATATATCCTCTCAAACTGGTCTATAAAATAAGTCTCAATAAATATCAAAGAACTGAAATAAAACTGAGTATGTTATTTGACTACAATAAGTTGAATTAGAAATTAATAAGAATAGTTTGTTTAAGAAAAAAAACACACCAAATATAAGAGAGAAAGAGAGAGAGAAGGGAAGCCGGGGAGAGAGGGAGGAAAAGACTACAAGGCAAATTAGAAAGTTTCTCTAGATGGATGATAATAAAACAAATATTATCAAAACCTCTTGTATGGAGCTAAAGCAGTGCGCAGAGGGAAATATATGGATTTAGATACTCATAATTTTATTTTCTTCTTTTAACATCTTTCTAAAATACAAAGAGGAAAAGAGGAAAGAGAAGAGAAAGGAGTTATCTTTCTTTTCAGTAAGTGATGAGTCACTAGACTCTCTTCCTGAAATCATTATTATACTATATATTAACTAACTTGGATTTAAATTTTAAAATAATAATAATAATAAAAATAATAATAATAAGGAGATATCTTTTTTCTCAGCAAAATTATTAGATTTTGCTGGGCATGTGTGTATCTTCCTCCTTTTTTTGTCAGTAAGTGGGATATGGTCATAACTGATGTTATATTTAGTATTTTATAAAAAATTGCAAACAATTATAAAAATAAGAAATTAATGAACACCCGGTGTTTATTTTACCCATGTACTCACAAACCACCTTTAGAAAAATCTTAACACAATTCCATATTCATTTATTTCATTTTTCAAAGATACAAAAAGTACAACTATCATCAAAGAATGTTGTGTAAACCTCTCCAATTTCTGCCCCAGGCAGAATTAATTAGTATTGGCCTTTATTATGTTCATTCGTATTTGCTTTTTATTACATATATATGTCCATTAGTATTTCAAAATTTGGGGTTTTAAACTTCCTTGAACTGGTCTTAGTATGTAACTTTGGAGTTTGACCCTTTTTTGCTCAAAATACTGTTTTTGAGATAGCATATTCACAAATATAGCTACATATGTTTCTTTCAAGAATATACCTGGGTCATAAATTATGTTAATATTCATCTTTATTTAAACTTGCCAAAGAATAATCCTTTGTTTCTTTACTGCTGTTCAGAAGGCATGAATGTCTCAAATACCTATTTCTGATCTCGAGACTGCTCTCACCAGACCATTTCCATTTTGATGGATTTGAAATAATTATTTTATTGTGGCATTAGTTTGCAATTTCGTGATTACTAATGTGTTTGGCATTTTCCATTTTATTGGCCATTCTCATTTCCTTTTCTGTAAATACGTTATGCATATCTCTTGTCATTTTTTTCCTATTAGATACTGTGTGTTCTTTTATTGATTTGCTGACATTTGTATATTCTCCAAACACTTCCTGATTACATAGCTTGGGATTATTTTCTTCTAGTGTGAAGCTTACCTTTTTTGTGTATTTTTTAAAATATAAATGTTTGATGTCAATAAATATTCCTATGTCTGGAGGGCTTTGGTTTCTTTCTAAGAAATATATTCCTAAACTAAGGTCTTAATGATATATTTTCTTCTCAAAGTCTTAAGGATTTGCTTTTGACATTTACTTTATTCCACCAGACATTTTATCTTTTTGTTTAAGGAAGGGATCCAAATTATGTTCTTCTTATGTTAATAATCATTTTTTCCACCACCACTTACTAAATAGTCCATCTTTTTTACTCATCTGCAGTACTATTTCTGTAATATAGTAATATATGTGCAAATTTTTTCTCCACCCTATTGATCTATTTATCAACCCCTGTCTCTATCACTTCACCCTATATTAATTACTAAGCCTGAAAATGAAGCTTGATTTCTGATAAGAATTATCTTTCATACAATGTTCTTCAAAATTGTCTTACTTGTTTTTTGCCTCCCAGAGAACTTTTAGGATCAGTTTGAAAGGTTCTAAAAAGCAGTTTTGGTTTTGAACAGAAATAAAATTTATGGATTAATTTGGGGAAGAATGTATATTTTCAGGCTATTGATTGGCCTTCCTGTATATTTTTAAAATTTTTTTGGTATTTATTTTTGAGAGAGAGAGGGAGAGAGCGACGGAGCCTGAGTGGGGGAGGGGCAGAGAGAGAGACACACACATAGAATTCAAATCTCGCTCCAGGCTCCGAGCTGTCAACACAGAGACCAACGTGGGACTGGAACCCACAAACTGTGACATCATGACCTGAGCCCAAGTTGGAAGCTTAACCGACTGAGCCACCCAGGCACCGCTCCTTTATAATTGTTTTATATTTAGATCTCCCTATATATTCTTAACCAGTTTCAAACAGTTGGTTACATCATTTTAGGTTTATTTCTTTTTATTTTCTATTTATTTGTTGTTATATGGAGTATTTTCTATTATATTTTAAATAGATTATTTGTTTTGTATAAAAATGCTATCGATTTTTTACATTGACCCTTGTGTTCAACAACCTTGCTAAATTGTCTTTTTGGTTCTAATATTTTCTATGTAGAATTGAGGAAGGGTTTGGTGTACATATTTCCTCCATAAATGAGAGCAATTTGGTCGGTTATTTTCCAATTTCTATGCCTTTTACCTATGATTTATCCAAAAATGCCCTGAGTTTTTAGTAGAGGGTGTGTCAAAATTATGAGGTCATTGTGCTATCTTAATTAGAACTTCTTTGATGTTTGGTCCAAGTAAAGAAGAGGGCCCAGTGTGGCAGGCTGTACATCAAAAGAATAATGGAATGTTTTAGGAACAAATTACAAATTTCTTCTTTTTTAAGTTTATTTATTTATTTTGAGAGAGAGAGCAGGAAGAGCAGAGAGAGGGAGAGAAAGAGAATCCCAAGCAGGCTCTGCACTGTCAGCATGGAGCCTGATGCAAGGCTTGACCTTGAAACTATGAGATCATGACCTGAGCTGAAATCAAGAGTCAGACGCTTATTCAACTAAACCACCAGAGCGCCCCCACAAATTTCTTGTTTTTTTTTAATGTTGATTTATTTTTGACAGAGAGTGTTATGTGAGCAGGGTCAGGGCAGAGATAGAGACAGAGGATCTGAAGCAGGCTCTGCACTGACAGCAGTGAGCCAGGTGTGGGGCTTGAACTCATGAACTGTGAGATAAAATGACCTGAGCCAAAGTTGGATGCTTAACCGACTGAACTACCCAGGTGCCCCATAAATTTCTTATTTTTAATTTAGACCTTAGTTATCTTTGAAAATTTTCTCAAGATAAGAGGAGAATGCTGAAAATGGGTTTCTGTACTTCTTGGTGTTCTCCCTTAAAAGATGAAATTATCATAGGAGGACTTAACTCATTAAGAAGTGATTTTATTGATGTTAAGAATCTATATAATAATACATCATAATATATAGCAGAAGATAATAGAGGACCCAAATCTAAATGACATTTCTTTAGACTTACATAGTCAGCCCCCTTGGTTAGTTTTCTTCTTTAATTAGTGTCCAATTTTAAAATTCATACTTTCACCTTCTCTTGAAAATCAGAGATGAGGCAACATTCCAGATGGCAATATTCTAGTGGATTTAAATACTGCTTCCTCTCGAAATAGGGCATGCATTCTTCTGTGTGCCATAATCCAAAGTACTGCTTTTGGCTTCTTTTATGCTGAGACAAAGTGTCACTTGCCAATTTTCATCCCAGTTTCTGCTTTTATTTTTCCTCTCTTTTCACTGTAAGAGTTAAGATCTTCCCACATTTGTGCTACTCCCTATCTGCTATAGGCATTTGAGTGTTCTAACCTTCTTGTGGGCTTTTCTTATGTAAAGTATTTTCCAACTACCAAACCTCCTCCTTCATGAACATGGAGAGTCTAATTCATTGGCAATAAATTCCTTTTTGGAATCCACCCAGTTCTGATGAAACATAACCTCCATCTCTCCAACAATATACATTTCCCCCAGATTCCCTCCTTCCTATATTCTTAGTCTCTGCTTCACTCTGCTTTAATCAGTTTCTCGTGTAACTACGTCTTTAGTGAGTTCTGCTTCTATGCAGCTGACCTTTCCAGAAATCCTGAATATGCTTTTGCCTGTCTGCCCTGGTTATTAGTGGTGACCTGGCAGATTCAGTTCATTCAAACAGCAGCTACAGTGTAACACTAAGCTGCCTAAGGGCTTATGGACCTGCTCCTCTGGACCTGGAATCTCTGCTGTTCCTCCCAGATTGTCTTGTAGAATGTGAAGCCATGGGGACTGCACCCATGAGGTAGCTTCTCTCTTGAGGTTATGCAGTCTGACTGTTATATATTTCATACAAGGGAATTTTCTCATACATTCCACATTCACCTGAAATTTCATTTCATTTCATTATTCCTTTCAAAAGTGTTCAGTAATTACTGTCTCCATTTGTTATTTATATTTAGACTATTATCGTTTTCTTACTTTGTTGTTCCTCAGAACTCACAAAAAAATCTTCAGCACCTTTAATCTTCCTTTATAAATTGTTTCTTCTATCCTTTTTGTCATGTTCTTATCAATCTTACCCATTGCTTCTCTCAGAAGTTCTTATATGTGCACACAGCTCTTAGATAATGAGGTGCCAAAGCTGATCATAGTGACCCAGCATCATTCTGGACAGCCATTCAGAGAGGGCCCTTCTCATCCCAACTCTGGGATGTGGGGCCCTTCACATTCCCTTCCAAGTAATAATGGGAGTGTTTCTCCTCTGTGTCTCTACATTATTTTACTTTAAATCATTTACTAAACATGTCTCATATTAGATAGCTTTCTTCCTTCCTTTTTCATTCAATTATATCTTCTGACATTTATTAGTCAATAGTAAAAATGTTTTTATTCTGTCTTTTCATATCTCCTCACATGCTGACTAAGATTTATGTATTTTATGTCATTCACTTACTATAAATGCATTTGCTGGTATTATATGGTCTTGTGTGGCATGTCAAGCAACTAACAAATCATATTTTGTTAAGTTTTTAGCTCAAGATCAGACTATGACAAATAATCTTTCTATAAGATCATAAACATTATAAAGAAAAAGATTCAGGAGGACCTAAAATGTCGGTGCACCCAAGTAGCTCAGGCAGCTGAGCATCCTACTTTTGATTTTGGCTCAGCTTGGGATCCTAGAGTCATGGGATCGAGGCCCACACTCAGCATGCTTGAGATTTTCTCTCTCCCTCTCCCCTCTCCTCTGCTAGAGCTCTTTCTTTCCCTCTCTAAAATTTAAAAACAAAAACAAAAAACCTAAACTGTGAATGTATATATCCTTAAATACTTTTTTACATGTTAAAATGGTTAGTTTCAGTTTTGCATCTCTTGGGACTTATTCAAACATTTTAAAAACTGAAATGAATAGTAACTAACTTTAAAAAAAAAGTTTGGGTAATTAAATCTTAAATGTATAACATATTGGTATAATTTAAATCACATATTCTGTTCTTAAATAACATTCTAGTTAAAAACATCTCCTCCATTATAAATATTCTATAACAGTATATGAGAATTTGTGAGCTCCTCTTAGGTTTATCACACCTTAATACAATCTTTAAAATATTCCTTTTGAATTATGAAATATTTTAACACCAAATAAAGCTAAAGCAATGTTGACAAGTTTGCAATAACTAAATGGATTATAACTGATTTTCCTATTAAAAATCTAAATCAGTCTACTTAGATTATTTTCATCTCTAATGTAAATACTAATCACTTATCATGTGATTAGCGGTTATCTTAGAGGTCATCTCTGCCTCTGTGATATGCTCCATTATTCAGTTTTTGGTGCTGATCCAGCTGCATTACAGGGACAAAAGCAGAGAATTTCCATGCTGCTCCACCATCTTGGCCCCTCCTAAGCTAATTATCCATTATTCGGGTTTTAATATGTAATTTCCCCTTCCTGAGACCTAGAAAATATTTTCAAGGAATCCACAAAAATATTATAGTTAATTTTAATAAATTATTGAGCAGGTCAAATTATTTCATATAAAATCATGTTAAGAAGAAAGGACGTCTGTGAAGAAGGATAATGGTGGTTTATCCTTGGTTTAGGTAGGAGATCAGATCTGAAATACATAATGGAAGAAATGCAGAAGTAATAAGTACAATCTCTCTGTTACTCCTTTCTTCCCAGGTTAAATGGCAAAGGGCACTGTCACCAACACATAGAGTAATTTTGTAGGACAAGAAGAAGGGACCAAACCAGCATGTGTCTTTTTCTATACCTGTTATTTGCTGTCTCGGACTATTCCATGTTCTCCCAGACACAAACTTCCTACTTCCTCAACCCCAGTGTGACAGGCCCATTTGTTATCGGTGACCTGAGTGAACATCCAGTCTGGGTCAGAGATTTTCCAGTTAAGGAACTATACACATTCTACAGGCGCACCAGATGAAACGTTTTTCTTTTCTGCAAGAGAATGGGAAAGTGTTTGTTACCAAGGATCACAACCGAATTAATAGAAAACTATTCTTCTTTTCCTTTGAAAACAGCATGAAATTCAAACTGTATAACGTGATAAGATTAATTGGTTATTTTATTGGCTAATATTAAATTTAATTGGCTAATGAAAAAGTTTACATTATCAATGGGGAAATAACATTTTTTGAAGTCAACTTGGAATTATTTCCACACTCCACCATATAATCTTCTGTGTTTAAGTCCCTTCATCTGAAAATGGAAATAGTTACAGTTAATACCCTAAGGTTGTTTTGAAAATTAAAGGTGACAATGCTTATAAAGTGCTTAACACAGTGTCTACAGCACTGTAATCTTTCAATACATGTTAACTCATTATTTTTGTTATTATTATCTCAGAGTTGTTTTTATATAATCACCAAAGGGCATTTTAGGGTTGCACTGTGATACGTCAGCTATTTGGTTTTTTCCTGGGTAGATTATTTCATGTATAATAGTGGTGAGTGTTAACTAACTGTAGGTAAAGATTAGTTACAAATAGGAAAACAAGGTAGTCATATTTCACAATTATTAGTGCCGTACCAAAATAGAGCTCACCATGAACATAGAGGTTCTTAATAAATGTTGCAGGCTTCCTGGGTCAAAAGGAGTCAAAATAATAGTTAGAGACTATTGGGTAGCTAACTCTGAAATCAAAAACAGTAAGAAGTATCCATGATCCACATTCCAAGAATGCTTCAAGCAAAGTAAACATTGAATGACATTAAAAGAATTAATGAATTTTGTAAAATGGGACTACATATACTAACCAAGGAAGATGTTAGAAAATGACATCGTTACATCGTGTGAGCATACTGAAGTTCTCCAAACAATGACTAATGGTAACGTGTTTACTAAGCATTAGTCACTTTGGATGAAAAAAGTCTGTTAAATTCTCATAGTTACAACGTTTTAAATGTAATTACTGTTTTCTAGTGAACTATTTTAGAACTTTATTGCAATTTTCAATGTCACAAGAAGAAATTGCATGGACTGTGGCTTTTAGACCGATAGTGCAAAATGATAGAATATCTCAATTTATTAATTTTTAAAGGAACTATAGTTTACTTGAGGTCTGGATAAAAAGAAGACATTCTGCCTAATAGCAATATATCCCATGATCATAAAGAGAGACCTCACATTTATTATGCTAATTTGTACCAATTGATGAAGGGATCGGATGTAATATACTTGTCTCTTGAGACAAGTATAACAATAGGAAATTTGATCATGCCATATTTGCAGGAAGAACAGAATGTTAGGATAGGTAAAAAGGTAATATGAGAGGTAATTTGATTTGGTGAACTCCAAATGACTTTGGAGACTGCTCATGAAATTTTGATGAGTGGACACAGCTAGGTTGGAAGAGCCAAAGATCAAACTTCATACTTCTGGCTGTGTCTGTTTCTTTGTCTTTTCCTTTTGCCATCGAAAGATGCATTCAGTCTCTGAGAAAGAAAATTCTCATTGAAGGGAAACAATATATTAAATAGCATAATGCCACTGTTCGTAAGCTCACATGTAACAATTTTAATTTGTTTTTAATCTATGTGTAGAAAAGAGATACTCATTATCTCTTTATATTATACTAAACAAATAATTTCTATGAAGTCTAAAAGTTGGGTAAGGATAAATAATATGAAGTATAGAGATACTTCTTTAAAAAACAAATTAAAAGGTTAAATGAATGATAACTGGAGAACATAATATGATGGCAGACAAAGATGAGCCTTTTCAAAACTCATAGAAGCAAAGTACTTCAATTATTTGAGAAAGAAGTTCATGCTTAAAGAAGTAATACATAAAATATTACTTTATGCAATCAAAATATTCAATCATTCCCATCTGCCTCCAGGACTAAATCCAAATTCTTTACATTGATCTAAATTTACCTATTTCTTAACATTTCCCTACTCAAACAGTTTATTCAAGGAAAACTGTTTAATGTATTATCCCTGAAAATATTCTTGTGTGTGTCCTGATTTTAGTATTTGCTCACACTTTATGTCTTTTTTTAAATGCCCTTCATTTTTCTCCATGATCAGCTAAAATCTGTCTGTCTTCACAATACAGGTCAAGACTCATTTCACCTTTAAAGCTTCTCCTATCACTTCATCCCATGGAAGGCTATCCCTCTTTTAGTTTCCCCTGGCATTTGTCAAGATCTATATTATATTTGTCAAGATCTATATTAGCCTGGAACTAGCTCTAGGATTAGAACCCTGGAGATCTTGCCTTTGAAACCCTTATATTAAGTAGTAGGCTTTGCAGAGATGAATGTGCAATAATCACTTTTTTAGGTAAGGATGCTGCTGATGAAATGAAATGTGATCAAATTTTACATCCAGATATACTGTTTGCAGGGAATTCTACAAGGAATTGTTCCTTGACAAGCCTAGAGTTACCTACATATGAGTTATCTTTCTATCACTCTAAATCCTACTGTAAGAGGTAGGCTATGGTTCTTCAGAAGATTGAAAGATACAATCTTAGAAAATGTTAAATATTGTAGATCTACTTATAAAGCAGCTAAGAAGTGATTATTATGTACTAGGCATCAAGATAGGTACCATTTGGGAAAAAGCAATCAGTGACTGTAGAATATTTCTCTATGCTATTTGTCTTCAAAATGGCTTTGTCCTTATTTACTTTTGTCCTATTTTTTATGTTAATAATTCTACAAATAGAGAATAAACAGACTAAAAGAATACATTAGGTTTTCTGACAATGATTTAATCTATGTCCTTTAGTAGCTGCAGCTACCTTTATCTCTAAAGGGATATATATTAAATATTACATTAATATTATTAATATTATTAATTAAATATATTGCATGTTTATTAATATATATTAATAATATATATATTAATATATATTTTTAAGGTTGCTGATTCTTACAAATGAAATAAAGAGAAGGGTTAAATAATCAGCATACTTTGTATTATACATGAAGTGAATAATTTCCCATCAAGTCAGTTAAGAAACCAACAAAATAATAGGCATGAAATCATTAAATAAGAACTGAACCGGCTGCAGTGGGCGTAGGGGTAAATAAATGACAAAAGAAAATATTTAAATGGTATTCGATGAAAAGTTTTTTGTTTATTTATTTGTTTTATAGCCAACAGCAAGTGCCATTTTCAGATGACAGGAAGAAAGCCACTTGTTTTGCCACATGGAATTTTAAACCCTTCCATCACTGAGCCCAGGTCTGCAGCATAAAATAGCACACAAATGCAAGGGGAACAGAACAGGCAAAAAAAGTCTTATAAAAAAAAAAGGACTCCCCTAGTTGGCCAGAATGCATTTAGTCACAGGGCTTTGAAAGTCAAATGTCCAAAATAAAAATCAAATTCTGTATGAAATAAGGTACAGTTATTCCCATGCAATTAAAAACAAATACCTTAAATAATTATGCTTTTGGAGTTAGGGTTACAAGAGATTATGACAAGAAAACAACCCAAAGCTTCCAGCTCAAAATTTTTTCAATGTTTAAGTGGACACATTTTAAATGAAGTAAGCCTTCTGATTATTCAAGTTACATATATACTAAAAATATGTTGTCTGAACAAAGCATTTATTATTAGCATAAACTTATGAAGTCACTGTAGCTACCATTCAGCAAAAGGGTAATTTTTCGGATGATTGTTAAGCAGTTCATGAATTCCTAGAAAGGCAAGAGAATTAGATTAGCAGCTGTGCAGCCAGGAATAAAACCCAGACCACACTAGGATAACTCCAGTACCTACTGCCCCTTCATAGCACACCCTCTGATGCAGGGCAGTGTTCACCTCATTTATAACCCACCACCAATTCCTTTTTTCATAATTTATAGGTATGTGTGCGTGCAGATGTGTGCTGTGTAGATACCTTTATATACCTATATATAATCTGTACATCCATATATACTATCAAGTTCTTGTAGATCTCCTTCAATAGGGTGGGTTTAGCTGTTCCTCAGTACAGCCTTTGATGGTTTGCATAAAGTCCTGAAGTAGGAGAACACTCCAGATATCATGTATCTATATATAGAGATAGAGATAGATAATATCGATGTATTGATTGATACTTCTATCTCTGTCTCTATCTCTGTATCTATATATATTGATATATAGATATATCGATATATCCATCTCTATATCTCTCTCTATCTCTGTCTCTATCTGTATCTATCTATAGTGGGTAAAATGGGGAGAGCAAGTTTATTTGTGGTTTATTTACATCGTATGAGAAGTACTTTGGAATCTTTCATTGCACCACGCCCAGAAGGTATTGGATAGAAGTTGGCAGGAGGCCAGTCAGGCAGATGCAGGTGTACAGGGCCTGTGGAGGGAGTCCTCTTCTTTCCCTTCATTCTACCAACTTGGACAAAAACCATCTTGCCATATGTAGAAGAATATTTTCAGAGGTTAAAAGAGGAAAAAAAAACTGAATTAAGGATATCACGTGCCAGCAATCACAAAACTTGAATTCTCAAAAGGATTAAAGGACCCAGGAGAGCTAACGTTCTTTAACATTCATGAAACATACCCCTGAGATTAAACGTTGATTTCTCAGGAAAAAAGCATTAACTAAATTCTGATTCAACAAAATGTTTTCCTCCAATTTAAATTTAATTCTATACAGAAAAGCTTTCTTGTTTTGCACCCAAAAAAAGATTTATTTATAGACATTCTCTTTTGCAACTATGCAAGTGCTAGAAATTATAAGTGATGGTATGGCTTTCCCCATTCTTATTCCTTTCTAGTATTCCTTTGTCTCCAGTAATTCTTCCTTCCTGTGGTATTACTCTCTCAAAAGAAAAAAGATGGGGAACCTGGGTGGTTGAGTCAGTTAAGCGTGAGACTTCTGCTCAGGTCATGATCTTGCGGTTCACGAGTTCCAGCCCCCATGTCAGGCTCTGTGCTGACAGCTCAGACCCTGGAGCCTACTTCAGGTTTCCTGTCTCCCTCTCTCTCTGCCTCTCCCTCACTCGTACTGTCTCTCCCTCTCTCTCAAAAATAAACAATGAAAAAAAAAAGGAAAGAAAGGATTTACTAGGATAGAAAACTGTTATTTCATTCTTTTTTATTTTTGCTTTTATTATCAAAACCTGTTTAAATTTACTGTTAAATTTAAATCTACCTATTTAAATTTCTTCTTTTAAGAAGAAAGATGATTGTAACATTTTTCAGATTAAGTTGGCTACTATATTATAAACATCAAAAAATCTGCAGTTTAACAAATCCAGTCAATGAGCTATCGAAGTCTTAAGTTTTTCTGGTGACATTACACATTGACAGTATTCAACTGAGACAGCTCTCTGGTACATCAGAGAATAAGGGTGGTCTCCATTATTCCAAGTACTCCACAACATATTTGTTTCAAAATGTTTTTCAGAGATTACAGTTCTATTAAATGGAGATGATCATTTGTATAATGAAAAACATCTTAACTAAAGAAATTATAATGGAAGATGTATATCTGTTATTAACTTCTTGGCCTCAGTGTGATTTTTAATCTGGTCTGAAAAACAGAGGCTATTCGACTTACAGATATTGATGAGGGAACAAAACCTCCCTCTCAGCTAAAATTTTGTTCATATGGATATTGATATCTTTGAGGTAAAAAGATCTGGTGAATTCCTCCTGGTCTTTCTTGGCCAACAGTAACAATACCTAGTAAGTAACAAGATACAGCTGGCCCCCAGGTATGTCTGACTCAGGTTTCCACTATAGAACATGATGGTTGTTACCCAATTGTGCTATTTTATTATAAGCACTTTCTCTTCTCAAAAAAAAAATGTCAAAAATATGGCAATCATAATATGCCAATCTGTCATTTAGGCAGGGGAAGAATTGTTTCCTTATAAATTCTTGATTGAATATTTTGTCTACCAGCCTCCAGAGGGCTCTCTGAGTTACAAGGTGGTCTGGCAGTCTTCTCAGATATGACGGTTTTCTTCCTGGGTGCTATTTTCTCTTCTTCCAAACACTGATACAGGGCAACAGGGTTAACCATAAATGTAGAAAACCAGTCCATCAGCCCCCAGCCAAATGCAGGTTAAAGTGGTGACATAGAGAAGAATATACTATTTTTAAGACAACATAATTCTTTCCTCTACAAGTTTAAGGTCACAAACATAGTATGTCTTATTTCTAAAGAAATGAGAAAACTGAATCTAAGTGATAGTCAAAAATGCTGATAAGCAAGTGCCAGTGGGAAGAAGTAACTATCAGAGACCACCTATACACTACAAGTGAGCCCCCCACCCAATAGATAAGGACTTAAATCTAAGTGACCTGCCCCAAAAAGAGCAAGTAGATTTCTAGTCAGGCACAAGTTTAACATATACATATTCTACTACGTATTATATATACAGCAACATGAATAAGAAAAACTTCATATGATTGAACTAGAGGATATGACAGAAAGTAAGGTAAATTTAGGATGAAAGCTTGAGCAAGTAGAGCAAATGAAAAAGATTAATTCCCCTAAAGTCTCTCAAGACCCAGGTTCCAAAACAATTCTCATGTAAGAATTATAATGTAAAAATTTTCTAAATGCCAGTAACACAGTAATGCATTTGTAGTAATTTCAAAAAAAAGGGGGGGTGGAGGAAACAAAAAAAAGATAATGCCCAGTTGCCCACCAAGGATCTGAAGTCATACTTAATTAGGATGGGCCCTAATCCTATAAGATCGGTGTACTATATAAAGACACAAGACTCAGACACACAGAGAGAATCCATGTGACAAAGGAGACAGGGGTTGGAGTCATGGACCTACAAGCCAAGTATTACCAAGGACTGCCAGCCACACAAAAAGCCAAGAGAAAGTCATGGAACATATTCTCTCCTAGAGCCCTCAAAGAGAACATAGCCCTGCTGACTTCTTGACTTCTGATTTGATTGGTTGCTTCCAGAAAAGTGAGAAAATAAATTTCTGTTTTAAATAAACCGGATATACCAAAATAAATTTCTGATTTAAAGCCACCCAATTTGTGGTACCTTATTACAACAGCTCTGGGAAACTAATACAGGGAAGATACTCCCAGTGATTCCATCCAGAAAGTATCTTCTCTTCAGAAATGTTTGCATAGTTCTGAAATTCTCTAATGGAAATAGAAGGAAATAAAATGTAACATCTGTGAGTGGCATAATCTTACATCAGGGGAAAGCTAACGTGTTCACTTTGAATATCGGAAGAGAAATGGCTAGTGCAGAAGAAACACTGGTGATAACCGTGAAAGCATTTTAATTAACATATCATTTGATGCAAACAAAGGAACATATGTGTTATTCCAAAGCATAAAACTATAACAAATATGCTTGAACCACCACAGAACCCAGGAAGAGTGGTAGGAGATGAGGAAGGGAGCAAAATAGCCAGATTATACGGGATTTTGTAGCCCACATTGAGGACATAATCTTTCACTTGAGAAAAAAAGAGGAGCCATCCTAGGATTTGATGCAACTTAGATTTTAAAGCTGAACACTATGCAAGGGCCATGACATAAATATCTCTTCTATACACAAAGCTTGGGTGCAGTACTGTGTTTCCAAGTTGATTGGCCAAATGATAGATGAGCCCTTTTATGCAACATTGTTGCCTTCACAAAAATGTTCAGGATGAGAGAGCTGAAAGGCCAGCCTGCCACTCACTTAAGTAAAGTATAATCCTTATAGGAAGGCAGCATTACATACTGACTGAGACCACAGACTCTGGAAGCAAGCTGCCTGGATATGAAACCCTGTTCACCATATGCAAGTTTCAAGTCATCAGTTTCCTCATTTTAAAAATCCCTACTTCCTAGGACAGGGGGAGGTGATGTAAATACTAAATGTGAAATTGTATCAAAAGCCATGGTATCATCTTGAAACAGAATAAGAATTCACTTGTAGTCATATGATATATCATAGGATAGTTGTAAGGATTTAATGAGATAATCCAAGTAAGCACACATAGTAAGCACTCCATAATATATGTATCTGTGTGTCATTATTATTGCCGTTGGCAAAACCAACTTTCAAAATACATTATTAAACATTATGCATTTTCAGGCAATAATTTAATAGACTCCATTGTAGTTAGCATGCAGAATGAAAATGACAATTACAACAATTACAATTTCCATTTTAATCCAACGCAGTTCAACAGAAGATTAGATACTTGTATGAACACTAATGATGTTTGCAGAAAATTCATGACAAAAGAAATTGCAGGCATCTAGAAAAAGGGTCAGAGGAAGAACATAAAACAGAACCTTTCACAGTTATTGATATCATTCTTTTAAAATGTACACAAAATGTTTTCTTTGAGTCATCAGACATTTTTCCTGCAACGCACTGTTTACATCATATTTGTGGATGAAGATATTTTACTAAGATCATATAAAAGGAGATAAAATTGTCCTTTTGATCCCTACCCCACCTTAATCATACCTCATGCTCAAGAATCAAATAAACCCCAAATGGAATATTAGCCATAGTCATTTTGCAAATCAACTAACAAATATTTAATTGGTTTCTTGAAAAGATATATAGAAGGCTTTAGTGGAGTTTTATCACATTATGACAAATTCTGAAATAGATTGGCATCTGGGTAAATTGAAATCTCAATATAGATAATATTTTTCCCTATAATCACTTTGCAATGAGCAACCTACCATTTTATCTTTCTTTACCTAGAAGTTCTAGAGATTTTGCCCTTTAATTTAATGTCTAAATTGATTCCATTCTCTTCCCACAACTAATGACCACATTTGGTTCATTTTCAATAAAACTTAATGACTAAATTAAAAAGGTTAATCAGGTTTAAATAAAGATGAGGGTGACATTTCTTCCATATTTGTCTGGCTCCCAACCTGCTTTCTGCTAACTTTGAATTCTGTCTTCTGTGAAAATTATGCCCTCTAAAAACACGTGTTGTGAAAAAGGCCATATGGGGCAAAATTGAGTTTTGGCATCCAAAATGTAAGAATATTTTAAAATAAAAACATTATAACAAATGAGGTAGCCATTTAATTAACATTTTAGGTAGGGGTCATTGCTTTTCATTTGGATGAAGAGAAACCAAAAAGAAAACCCCAGGAGAAAATATAACATCAGAATACTTTACTAAACACTAAAAAAATGGGCATGAGACAGTAACATGAGGTCTAAACTGAATCCCATTGAAGGCTGTAATTAGCCCATGCTTTCGTATTTTGTACAATACAATGAAGCACTATTTTACCCAATATATCTTAATTAAAAGCAAAAACACAATACAACACAAAGCTACCATCAAAGAGGCGTTATTGGCACTCACATAATACAGAAGATGGGGAAGGATTTTGTTTTCTTTGTTTGGCAAGAAAATTGGAACTAGGCATTCTATTTTCCACACAGCTCTCAATATAGAAGCATTTGTGTACCAAAAATTGCATTTGCACTGTAAATTATATGGATGAAAGCCACGGAGAAAGAGATAGTTTGTTGTTTTATAATTCAATAGTAGTAATGCTTGGATTTCTTTTCTTTCTTTTTCACAAAGAAAATAATTATTGAAAGCTTGGTTTCTACCACAATGTGTTAGTTGAATATTCTAATGTACATGTTTTATATTCCCTTTTCACTAGGATGCATTAATTATGCTGTGGCATTAAAATATACACACAAAATAATTTTCCTGTCACCTCAATTTTAAATTTTCAATATCAAAGAAACCAGAACTATCCACTGTGGTCTGTTCTTTATAATTTGCTAATATGAGGGAAGAAAAACAATGAAGTAAATTCTAGCCTTTAACAATTATGAATAAATTCTCTCCCAGAACCCAGTTATCTCTATACCGAATATAAGCACGAATGTAAGCAATGAATATAAGTTGATTTATATGGCATCAAATACCCATGATGTGACCATTTATGAAGAGATTTTAACGAATGTAAGTGAACCAGTTGAAGATTAAAAATGAAAACAGAATTCTCAATAATCTGTATAGAGAAAGATAACCCAAATACCAGTCAACCATAAGACAGACCATATGGAGTATTTGAAGTTCAAACATCTTTTATTTTACATCTGATATCTAAGATGTTATTTCTATCAAATTCCTCAAGGGTTTATAAACTGCAATGCCTTACCAACTGGGGAACAAAATGCACAATGGTATACCAGCTGACTATTTCCACACAGTGCTGAATGAATTTCTCTAACTTATCATAAACCTTAAACTCAACTATGAGAGCTGGTCATTCTAACTGCCCTTGGAAAGTGGGAAGCAGGCGAAAGGTCAAGAAAGTACAGCCTATCATTAATATAATCTAGATGTATTAATTACAGATGAAGAATCAGATGAACTTACTTTCTCCAAGCCAAATAGAGAATACCAAAGGGAAGACCAGAACCCAGAACACCTATTTCCCAAGCTCTTTTCTTTGATACCAACATTACAAAGATGAAATGCTATTTTATTTATTTATTTATTTATTTATTTATTTATTTATTTATTTTTACTTTAGAGAGAGAGACAGAGCTTGAGGGTCAGGGGGAGTGGCAGAGAGAGAGAAAGAAAGAGAGAGAATCTTAAGCAGGCTCCATGCTCAATGCAGAGCTGGACACCAGGCTTGATCCAACCACCCTGGGACCATGATCTGAGCCAAAATCAACCAACAGAGCTATCCAACTCTACAAAAAATAAGCCAAATGACCAAAACAATCTGGAAGTTGTGAAGTAGGATTCAAGTGCCTATCCCAAACTTCTATACCATCCTTGTGATAAATGTACCATGTGTTGCCCCATGGCATAGTGGAAGAAAAAAATCCTACAAATGTGCCAAGGAGAACAGAAAAGTAATGGTCTTCAGTGAACAGTTCAGAACTTCATCTGTGTCTACTGGAAGAATTGTGGCAACTAACCTAAAACTGTGGAAAGTGAAGGTCTTTAATGAGATGGAATAAGAAGTTTAGATGGATTAAGCAGTTTAGGAAAACTATGAAACTAAGGTTTGCTGGAGAGTGCCTGAATCTAGGTCATATGTAAATCTTGATTTTAGCAATAATAGATTAAATCGTCAAAGTGTTGGGTCTGATAAATGTGGCTGAAATAACAGGATGGATATTCAAATATAAATCCATTAGTACAACACTTAGTTATGTCATAAATACCTAATCAGTGAATATTAGATATCGTTGATGATTTTATCACAGTGTAGCAGAATGCATTTGTGAAGATACATTCTTCATTAGATTCAAAAGTTGATAAGAAAAACTGTATCCATGGCAGAGCAGCGCCTGCTAAAGATCAGTGGGAAATAAGTTGGGTTGAAAAAGTTAAAGGAGAAACAAAAATGGGGAGATAAGTCAAAGGCTCAAGTCTAAAGACATGGTACATAAAACTACGTAACACCACGAAGTAGTCTCCAGTGGTGTGCTTACGTAAACAAATGTCCCCCTAATCTGCAGGAGGAAAAGAAAAGAGAGTGGTGGAGAGGAGAAAGACTGTTCTGCTTCTCCATCCCTTCTAGCTCCCCTGTGTGTTTAGACTTATTAAGGAATCCATCAGGAAAAGGTCATCTGTAGAGGCAGAAAAGTGGAAACGTTCTGCTCTAATGATTTATACTGCATAGTTTCCTTACTGGAGTTTTTAAGGGCAAAGTCTTCCCGAGTCAGTGTTAAGTTTGCTTCACTTTGAAGCCATTAATAACCTATTACATATTATTTTTTTTCAATTAAATGAAGTATCTGCTTTTTTGGTTTTCATAACAGGAAATATATTTAAAGAACTCAATTGTGCAAACTACAACTGAATGAATTTCATAGCAATATGTTTGTGGCCCTCTTAAATCCAAATTTCCAATTTACCAAATTTCAGAATTATTGGCCAATTTTTGTATAGGAAATCTTAAAGATAGGGATGTGCCATCTTTGTATTCTTTTGCTGCCCGAAGTCTAACAAGGTGACTGGTATATAGTAGGTACTTCAAATATATAAGGAATAAATATATGTGTAAACATGGAAATAAATGTTAACATGACAGAACCTTAAAGGATTAGATTTTATCTCAAAATGATTTTATTTTTTTATGTCGTGATTTAAAAGCCAGTGGTTCCTCTTTTATCATATACTTCACATACTTTTTCTCTGTCCATTTGCTCTAGTATCTAGGATTGCCTAAAAATAGTAATAGTTGGCCTGTGGAGGGCATGAGAGACTTCACCAATGCGAACCTGCCCAGCTCTGGTGCCCAGGTCACTGCTTTTTGGATGGGGAGTCTTGGCTGGTGACTTTTACTTCAGCCCTCCCAGTGAGGCCACAACTGGTGTTGTTCTGCTGTGCTCCATCACGTTCTCCTAAAGATGCATCCCGACTTATCTCGACACTGGCCCACTGAAGAATACAATGTCTTCATTAACTGGCTTAGGGAGTGTCACAAAAATTATAGCATTTGGGAAATTTTTAGTCATTGCAATGATCCTGATCAGGAGAGGAGAAAATGCTTGAATAGTGAAGACACAGAAAAGAAGACCAAGAGCAGGGAGTATAACAATGCATGCAAAAAAGATGTGTGTTTTGTTTTGTTGTAAGTGAACTCCACACCCAAAATATGCCTGGAACATACCACCCTGAGATGCAGAGTCGCATGCTCTTGGGACTGAGTCAACCAGGTGCCTCTGAAAAGGAGTTTTAATCCTGCAGAGGAATCTGAAAAACAAATTACAGGCATACCTTGGGAAAAAAATAGTGATAGTTGGCTTTGTTATGAATGCTATGATACCTCCAAAATTCAGTCTGGAGAATAAAAATATATCCACCCTGAGTGATCTAGTCACCTTTATATGTATTTGGAAAAACTTGGTAGGTAGTAACTTTTTTTCCCCAAATTCTAACTCAGAGAAATCCCTGCCTTTTTCCTATATACATATGGGACTCCTCCAGATCCCAGACATAGTAAAACAGACATTCTGGGACTTGAGTTCTAACTTGAGTAACTAGAGGATTTGAATTCTGTAGAATAAAATACAAAAAAAGTCTTGCATCTGTATACGTTGTGCCTCACATTCCTTAAGTAACTTGATTTGATTCCAGTTGAGATTGTGGAGGGTTCAAACAGGGCTTTCATGTTTGCTTGTTTTTAACCGCAGAACACCCCTGTATTCTAAGAAATTTGACAAATGAGTGCAGGACGGCAAGTCAATGCAGACTGGACACTGTCTTTAGAAAACCTCTGTGCAGATCTGTCACCACCTTGGCTGCTAAAACATTCAAGCACTGTAGAAACAGTGAGGAACCTAAATGAAATGGTAAATAATTGTCCTGTCATCTGAGCATAGATACGTGTTTGGAATCAGTATGCTTCCTGTCTTAGTCTGGTGAGATTGCCGTAACAAATTACCATAGACCAGGTGGTTTAAACAACAAAAAATTATTTTCCTACAGCCCTAGAGTCTGGAAAGTCAAAGAACAGGGTGCCAGCCTGGTCAGTTGGTGGTGCACGCTCTCTTCTTGGCTTGCAGACAGCCATCTTCTCATTGTGTTCTCACATGGGAGAGGAGAGATCTCTCTCTTTTCCTCTTCTTATAAGGCCACCAACCTCATCTGGTTATGACCTGGCCCTTAATTACCACCTGAAGATTCTCACTCTAAATGTAGTCATATTAGGGGCTGGGATTCAACATAAGAATTTCAGGGAACATAATTCAATCCAAAGCACTTCCCTTAACCAATTTCAGTTGCAAAGACCATGTGGGATAAATGAATGAATATAGACTGAAAAATGGCAAGGCCAGAGTCCGTTTGAGAATTAGCAAAGTCACTTAAATTGAAATGTGTGGTACCTTGAGCCATTGTTTTTGCAATGTTACAGATCTGACAATGGCAGATATTGGAAAAATGTGACCTAGTAGATGTTCTTTGTTTGATACAAAATTGTTGAAATAAATCAACAGGTATTTTCCCCGATTTTAAGTAAGTTTTAATGTAATCTTCAAGTTATCCCTTCTGGGCGATTCTGAGCATCTGAAAATAGCCATGATATTTTTCCCATTATAATTTCCTCATCCTACATGTGAGTGTGCCCCAATCCCTTTCTTCAACATGCTGATTGCTGCCCTTAATGCTGCTATACTATAGCACTAATATGATGCTCACTTCAGTTAGAAGCTTTCTGCATATCTTGCTTTCATTTCCTGTTCTATTTGCTATAAACATAGTTATTTCCATTCTGTTGCTTTCAGTCACATATGGCATTTTGAAACAGTTAAATAAAGAGATTATCAATATTAGATCTATCTCAGCTGTAAAACCTACATTTATAGAGAAATATGATCTATTCAATTTCATTTCTGAAAGCCCAGCATCCAAGCGATGGTCATAAATTCACATGATTACCCTAAGCATTAGATTTTGCATTTGGATCACTATTTAACTGGAAAAAGAAATCAAACATTCATGCAAGCAAGGAAGCAGCTCTCTATTAATGACATGTGCAAGGAAACTGAAAAATATAAATGATTCTGACCAAGATCATCAATAAAACTTGACACTCAAACAAAATGACTCTATAGTATCTCCTTTGGGGACAGAGAGCATGAGAAGAATATTAATATTTTGCCAAATTCAACATTTTTCAGGAAATCACTTTCTGTGTTACGAATTTGTCAGGAAAATTGTAAAATAGTAAAAATGATATATACTATTATCTGTAAAAATGCAAAGTACATATTGACCAATATTTAATTGAAGACTTCCTGAAAGAGCGTCAATAACATCAATTATTTTAAGCACAATATTATTATAATCAAGTCCGATTCAGAGCCTAAGGAATGATGTACGCAAAACAGTCACTTTAACAAATAAAACTTTTTAAAAAATCATAATCTTAATGGTTGCAGATTATAAACAAGTTCATTTAGAACATTCCTGCAGTGAAAAGGAATGATGCTTGCAGATCTGAAAAAATACATATGACAAATTAACATGGCATTTACTTTTTGTTATGATCTGGAAAGAATTCTGAAAATTATTATTTCACTGAAAAACAAATGCATTTGTTTTTCTTCCTTCAGCCCCTCTCCTGAAAATAATAGTCCAACTTAAACATGAAAGCAAAAGGGAGTCATCAAAGGGAGTTCCTTTCCTGACACTCCAACTTCTCCATGGTTGTTCTGATAGTATATCCCTTAAGAATGTTTGGGGACTAAGACATATAGATGTTATAATTGAAAACCAAACAGGGGCTAATGTCCACCACGGGGGAGATAATTAGAAAAATCATGTATTGGGCTACTGTTGTGAATGATAATCAAGTAGAGCTCTATCATTTGATTACAAGCCTCATTCAGTAGAGCCCACGTGTTCTTGGGCATGAAGTGATTAAGCAATAAGCATGCTGAGCTGCTGCTGGGGGGTAGAGGGATGGCAGAGATAGGAGGGATGGCAAGGAGTTGTTTATTAGCATAGCAAGGGAGTGTCACGCTGCTGAACAGTAGACAAGAGAACCAAACTGAAGAACAGTGTTCAGAGAAACTCAGAAAGGACACCATGATGTTGCATAGTCATTGCTGGTATGAAGCAGTAAAATGGGAAGCCCGTATTTTACAGATCATTTTCTTGCCATTGGAAATAATAGATTTGATAAAGACTGATCTTTGAGGTAGCGTAAGCATAAGTTATGGTTATCGTAACTAGTAGGTGTGCCATTTTCAAATGCATGCCCACTCCACTAATAAATGAGAAACTCCTTGATTGCGGTCTTGGCACTGTTAAAATGTTGCCTGATAAATTCTGATCCACCAGGTTTGAGAGCCTCAGGCACATGTAAACATAAACACCTTTGAAAAATCAGCACTATCTTCTCTGAAGCAAAAACAGATATCTGAGCAGAACACTGAGGGATAAGAGTAACCTGGGATGCATAAAATAAAGTCCAGAGCAGACCCAACAAAAGCAGAACATTTTGTTGGCTCCACCCTTAAGCGGGCCAAAATTGATATTAAAATCCACTATATATTCTTTATAGCGCATTTAAATGTTGACAAAATTTCTGGCTCATGGATCTGAATCGAAGGAACATCTTGAAGAACTTGTTTCTGTTTTTTTCCAAATGGAAACTCTCTCATAATTTATTTAAGGACTTTCACAAGATTCTTTTGGTATGAGTTAAGAAGAAAATAAAAGACTAGAAAATCTTTGGCCAAATCTCACTTAGTATACAACAAAGATCTCTTTGATATTTATTCCAGCATATTACAAATCTTAGTCTAATATCTGAATTTTTATCTAATCATCCATAGGATAATTTATTTTTATTTCCTCATTTCCTCCATTTCATCTTTTTATAGGATGTCCTTTTGGTGTGGGTGAAGCGTGGTCCATACAGTGTAATGTCATCTATGCGGTAAGTGCATTTGGTTCTTAACGTTTTACAACATACTATCAAGTAAGAAAGCTATAGCTAAGAATCTTTCACATTTACATATGTTCATCTTCAGAAACCTCACGTTTAAACTCCCTAACTATCAATTATTAAATTAGGGGGACAAATACATTCTTCGTGGCCAGCAGGCATTTTTTGAATAAATATAATGAAAATGTAAGGCAACCTAACACTATGCAAATGATTTGGCCTTTAATAATAATAAAACATGGGACATAGTCAAGAATATGAAACTTCGTAAAGCCGTGTGCTCTATGGAAACATGTAAGAAAATGTTTTTACTTTCAGGGAACAAGACAGTGGGGTAATTCTGAAAAATGTCTGGTAATTCTGATTGCACAGATCTTCAGGAAATCTTTCATATTTCCTATGAATGAATGTGTTCCAGTAGGGTTAACTGTACATTAAATCCTGTATCTCACATTAGAGATTAAAGGATATAATTCTCTAAATTGTAGTTATTCAAGTTATATGTGTTTGAAAAGCTACTGTTTGTTATTTTATATGTTATACATATTTAGAATACTGCCATAGCCAACATTCATAACACAAGTATAAAATCACATGAAATAATGACAATAAAAAGAGATGTATACTCAATTATGTTTTTAATGATTAAGGTTTAGATATTTTTTCCATGACCCTTTTTCTTTTCTGAAGCTAGATTTAAATTTTAAGTCTCACCTTTCGGCTCTAAAGACCCTAACAGGAATGCTCAAGAAATATTTTTTAAAAAGAGAACTAGAATATATGACATCACTTTGTATCTGTCATATTTAGTGTTATAAATTTTAAACTATATCTCTTGGATTCATTTTTGGCTACAAATGCATATTATAGTTGAAGAATGCCTTACAAAATAATAGGTATGTTCAAAGATAGGAAAGAGCCTTAGAATGTTCCTCTCTCCACTCAGAGATGACATGAACTCCATCTTCAGGCTGTAATCTACCGACCCAGTCATTGATGTCTAACAGACATAGTTTCCCACTTAATAACCCCTTAAACTTTATCTCTTTGACCCTCTGCTTTAATACCACACTTTCCAAACACTGCAGGATATCAAAAGAAAAATACAGAATTACTTGGCATGTTAAATTACTATTCCCAAAAAATGTCCTGTGGAATTTTTTGTGAGATAATCAATATATCTTTGAAAGCCTTAAACTTACATAAATGCTGAATATATAATTTATTAAATTAAGTTTCTCTACAAAATTTTCCCAATAGTTGCATCAAATTAGTTCTTGAATTCTCACTACCAGTACGGTAACCTGTATTAGTCAGGGTTCTCCAGAGAAATAGAATGAATAGAGTGTGCATACATATATAGAGTGAGATCTGGTTTTTTTTTTTTTTGTTTTTTTTTTTTCAACATTTTTTATATATTTTTGGGACAGAGAGAGACAGAGCATGAATGGGGGAGGGGCAGAGAGAGAGAGGGAGACACAGAATCGGAAACAGGCTCCAGGCTCCGAGCCATCAGCCCAGAGCCTGACGTGGGGCTCGAACTCACGGACCGCGAGATCGTGACCTGGCTGAAGTCGGACGCTTAACCGACTGCGCCACCCAGGCGCCCCAGAGTGAGATCTGTTTTAAGGAGTTGGTTCACAGAAGAGTAGGGAATGGTAAGTTCAAAACTTGTAAGGAAGTCCAGCAGGTTAGAAATTTCAACAGGAATTGACTTGCAGTCTTGAGTCTGAAGACAATATGAATGCAAAATTCCTTCTTCTTCAGAGAACCTCAGTCTTTCTCTTAAGGCTTCAAATGATTGGATGAGGCCCACCCACATCCAGTAGATTAAAGAATAATCTACTTTATTTAAGGTCTACTGATTTCAATTCACAGCTGAACATTTTTTTTTCATGGCAACACGTCTAGGCTGGTATTTGACCAAACAACTAGGCACCATAGCCTAGCCAAGTTGACATTTAAAGTTAACCTTCATACTAGCTAAGTCATCATACTGGCTAAGAAACTATGCTTTCTTCCCTTGTCTTCCTGAAAATCACACCAAAGCAACAAAGAAAAGGAACACCACCCTGTAACTTCAATTTTTTAGGGAAATTAGGAGGCAGCTATAATAAGCTGCCTTCATCTTACATGTGGGGGCTGCCAACAGAAGCTTAGATGGACACAAGCCATGAAGGAAGAAATCATAAGAAAGCAGAGAGTTCAAGAGGCCCTATCAGGGCAGTCCTCTGACTGCATCAGTGAAGATGAGGGGCTCACTCAGAAGTGCAAAATCTACATCTCTTGAACAGGAGAGAACATGATCTCTGGACCAGATATGATAAAGAGAAACAGAAGTTGCGGGATGTTGTAGGAGTGCACAAAGACACACACAGAAGCCACATTGGTAGGAAGCAGTCTGTCTCTATGGCAGCAGGAAGAGAGCTTTTAAGTTGTGAAGGCTGGAATGCTGCCTAGGATCCTTTCAAGCTACTTTCATAAGAACCATCTACAAATATCTAGTTTAGGAAAATGTAACTTATTCAGTGATAGGTACTAAAAAAAGATATGGCACAGAATCAGTATATAAATACTGTAAAAATGTGGTAAAGATCACCAGATTAACCAACAGATTAAAAATACTCAGAATTCTTTCATCTTCCACTTCATATATTTGTAGGGCTCCCTCTCCATCTCACTCGGCAAAGCTAGACTTGAGAAGAACCTGTGAAGCTCAAGATGATATCTCTTCCCATTACCTCTGACTTCTAAACCTTTCTGTCCCCTAGCCATCTTTCTTTTCCAAGAACATAGAAGGCATAGTCATCCCTCAAAGACTTTTCTTGTTCTTTCCTCTGCCTAGCATATTCTCCCCAAGACAGCAATATCACTCACTCCCTTATCCCCTTCAAATTTTAATCAACTGTCACCTTCCAAGGGTGATTGTCACAGGTCACATTATTTAAAATTGTGACAAACGCATCAACATTCCTTATTCCTCCACTGTGAGTGGTATTTCCCTGCATAATACAAGTCACAACCTGATATAGTATTTTCACAAAACTTTTATTTTATTCTGTATTATCTACTGCTATATCCTCAGTGCCTGCTACAGTGTAGGAATTCAAAATACATTTTTTAAAAAAAAATTAGTGAATGTACACTCTTCAGACAAATGTTTCCACAGAACAGATAAAGGGTATGCCCAAGCCTATTCTTAAAAATTTAAAAAAAAAAAAAACTGAATTCTTCACTTCCATGAAGGAAATTCAAAAAGAATAAATTTAAGAATGTAGGACAGAAAGAGGGGGACAAGGAAAATATGCAATAAGATTACTGGGTGCAGACAGGCGCAGTAAGAAAAAAATAAACACATATAGAAAAATGAAATTTGAAATTTGATGAAAGAGACACTTCAGAAAATCCAATAAAGAACATATGAAATAGAAACAAGCAAAACAAGCAAAAAAGTAATAGAAAATAACTGTGTATACAGATTAAAATAAACAAAATGTGACATATCCATATAGTGAAATGCCACCGACTCATAATAAAGGAAAAAACCATACTCAAAATACAGATGAAAGAAGTCAGATATAAGGCCTACATATTGTATGATTTCATTTCTGTGAAATCTGGAAAAGGTAAAACTATAGTAACAGCGACATGGATCAGAGATTGCCTAAGGCGAAGGGTGGGGGCAAGAATTGACAGCACCCAACATGAGAGAGGTTTTGGGGGTCATCAAAGAGTTCTAAAATTTGACTGTAATGGTTATTGTACAACTATATACATTTGCCAAAACCCACAGGACTCTATGCTTACACTAAAAAAAATCCCAATAATTCTTTTTGGTTTTGCTATTGATTAAGGATTAGAGAGAAAATAATGTATTAAGAAGACAGGCAAATAATACCTAATATACATATAATTAAACTTCTCTAAGAACAAGGTTCAAATAACATTTAAATACATAAAATCAAGAAAACTTTTCTGAAAGAAATTTATTCTGGTTTATTTATTAACTTATTAATTAAAGAATATCATTTACTATATATCAGGCACAGTATTAAACATTTTTAAAATGATAATATCATGACAACCTTCTTTGGCAAATCCAATTATTTTCCCTGTTACACAGATGAGGAGACTTAAATACAGAGAAGTTAAATAATTTTATCAAGTTTCAGCTAATAAGTAGCAATGCCCTTTGTACTTACATATTAATAGCCACATTATTTGGCAAAGCAAACTGAGTAGGATGCTCATCACCAGACATATGTTAGTAAAATTACTAGAGTTTAACTATAAGTAGCCAAGGGAAAATAACCAGATATCTAGAAGGGTAAAAAATAAGGCTGGCTACAGAAAAAGTCAATGCCAGAAGACAGTAGAAAACATTATAAAATAAAAAGATAACAAAAACAAAAAAGAAAGGCCGTTTATAAATTTTATAATAAGTGCAGGTGTCATGAAGTCATTAAAATTTAAAAATGAACAGATTCAGAAAATACTGTTCACATGAGCTCCTCTTAAAACTAAAACAATTGAGCAAAATGATAAAAGGGCAATTTAGACTAAAAGGCTAGGTGGTGATTAGGGTTCTTCAGAGAAACGGAAGCCATAGGATGTTTGTGTGGAGAGACAGAGAGACAGAGAGATTGTAAGACTTTGATTCTTGTGATTTTGGAGGCTGGTGAGTCCAAAATCTGCAGGGTAGTTAGATAGGCTGAAGACCCAAGAGAGCCAGTATTCTAATTCAAGTCCTAAGGCAGTCTGCCTTAGAGCTAAGAAGGGCCGATGATCCAGATGAAATCTTAAGGTAGTCCTCTTCTTTGGAAGAGGCCAATGTTTTTGTATTTTTCAACAGATTCAATGATTGAATGAGATCAACACACATTGTACAGAACAATCTACTTTACTCCTAGTCCACTGATTTAAATGTTAATTTCACCCAAAACATTGTCACAGAAACATCCAGAATGATGTTCGATGAGGTATCTGGACAGGCCAAAGCCCAGTCAAGTTTATACATAAAATTAACCATCACAGGTGGTAGAGACAATATTCTCTAATAAAAATGCAACAAAATTAGAAATTAACATAATAAGTAAATGTATGTATCTATAAATCTGGAAATAGAAAAAAATCTCTCTTAACTCAAACACTAATCAAAATTGCAAAACTTCTAAAAAAAAATAGTCCATATTTGAACATTTGGAATTTAGATAATCGGTGCTCAGAGAAAAATGCACAGCCTTTAATACTTAAACTGGTTAAAAAGAAAAAAAACAAAGTAAGGAACTGATTCAGTTAGAAGTACAGAAATAAATTGAAAGCAAGCATAAAGAAAAAAATAGCAATAAAAGTAGTATTTAGTGAGATAAAAATATGCAAACAACAAAAACAATTTTAAAAAACCCTAAAACTGCTACTTGGAAGAAAAAATAAGCAATAGAACATACAAACCGCTTGTTAATAAAAATTGATTAGAATAAAGCATATAGGGACCCCCGAGTGGCTCAGTCAGTTAAGCATCCTACTCTTGGTTTCAGCTCAGGTCGTAATCTCACCGTTCTTCAGTTCGAGCCCCACATTGGGCTCCACCCTGATAACATGGAGCCTGCTGGGGATTCTCTCTTCCTCTCTCTCTTCTCTTCTCCTGCTCATCTTCTCTCTCTCTCAAAATAAATAAATACACTTAAGATTTTTTAAAAAAGAAGAAGAAAGCATTTAATTGGAAGTTATTATGAAGAAAAATTCATAGAAATAGAGGAAATTGGATGACTAATAAAAGTGCTATTTCAATAATATAAAAATAAATTTGAAACCTGGATAACTGATATTTTTTCCTAAGAAAAACAATTTGTCAAACTTATATTCAAACTCTGGAAATCAGAAAAGGTTAATTTCCATAAAACAATTGAGAGAAAAATAGTCAAAGATTAAAGGGCTTCACAGGAGAATTCCAACATGTATTTAACAATCAGCCCATTGAAATGCTATTAAACGGCTCCAGGCATAAAAAAGAAAGCAAGCTTATAAAAAGAATATGACATTGATACTAAAGCCTTAAGACTTTGAAAACAAACTGTAGAATAATCTCACATAAATATTAATACAAAAATAGTAAATAAAATGCTGAAAAAGAAAATACAGCAAAATTAAAAGATAATTGTACCATGACTCAGTTTTGTTACATAAACGTAATGATGATTCAACATTAGGAATTCTATTAATATAAGTAGTATAAATCACCAACATCCATGATAAAAAAACATTTGAAAGAATTTAGCAACCACCCCTAATAAACATTTAGTTGAATTATATGGAAGGTTATTTTTGTAGGTGAAAAAATAAATCAAATATTGTTCAGCCTAATAATACTAAGTGAAACAGAAGCCAATGAATTCATAATAAAAAGAAATCTATCTCAGCTCACAAGCCAATGAATTCAGTTAGAGTAAGAAACTGTAGGTAAAACATTTTGGAAGGGGGTTGTAAAATTACTACTATTTGCTGAGATATGATTGCTTACCTGCAGAACCAAAGAGAATGAACTAGAAAATTATTACAAAACATTCAGCAAGCTAAAGGGATATTAAATTAATATTCAGAAACCAATAGCTTTCATATATGCAAATAACATCCAGTTAGGTAATACAAAGAAAGAAAAAAAAAACCCATTTACAATACCAAGGTTAAATAGGGAAGAATAGCAATAATAAAGATGAAAAAAATCTCTTTTAAGAAAGCTTTAAAGCAGCTTTGAAGGACAGGACTAGACATGAACAAATGTAACAGCATACTGTATCATTCAATAGGAATACTCAATATCATAAAGACTTTACTTCTCTGTAAGTTACTCTATAAATGTGATACAATCTAAATAAACAGTGCTAATTATGCAAACTATAATAACTAATCATATATAACCAAACATAATGTTTAAGTAGAAAAATAAAAGTCCCCGGCAAAACTCTGGAAAAGAATAAGGTAAACAGCAAGGAGGACCCTCCTTATGACATAAAAATGTGTTTATAATGTTGTATAATAAAGATTAGTAAAGTTTCAACATTAAAACAGTGAGGTGTTGGTTCATAAACAAGCAGAGCAATGGCCCAGAATAAAACATTCCAAAGTCCATATAAATAAATAAATATATATATATATATATATATATATATATATATATATATATAAATTTGAAAGAGGATAAAGTTAGCATATCAAATCAGTGGGGAAAAGATGAATTATTCAAAAATGGCATTAGAATTACTAGAGATAAGTAAGCTATATCCATACCTCACACCAGACACCAAGATAAATTCCAAAAATAGCAAATATTTAAAAAGTACATAAATGTGTCAGAAGAAAACAGGAATAATAACTTCATAAAACTGAAGAGACAAAAGCCTTTCTCAGTTTAACTCAAAATCCAGAAGTCATTAAAGAAAAGATAGATTTAACTACACAAACATAAAGAAAGACTGCAAGGCCAAAGAAAAAATATTATAACTATAGTCAAAGGGCAAATAAAAAGTGAAGACACAATATTTTTCAAAATCAGTTAAAATATCTCAATATATAAATTCCACAAATATTAGTATTAAAGAGTATCAATAAGAAAAAGAACAATAATCCAATGGATCTTTGGTAAAAGGATATGATCATACAGTTCATAGGAAGGCAAATACTTTTTTTCTAATGTTTGTTTATTTTGCAAGAGAAAGAGAGAGATAACACAAGTAGGGAAGGCATAGCAAGAGAGAGAAAGAGAGAGGAAGAGAAAGTGAGAGAGAGAGAAAGTCCCAAGCAGGCACCACACTGTCAGCACAGAGCCCAAGGAGGGACTCAATCTCATGAGCCATGAGATCATGACTTGAGCCAAAATCAGGAGTCAGATGCTTAACCAACTGAGCCAACCAGGTGCCCCAGCAAATGTTCTTTAAAATATTAAAAGTAAAGCATAAACTCAATGAGAATAAAAGGATACACATGAATGATACAGAAATGTCATTTTTTTAACCTATCAATTTGGAAAGAAATGATAATATTCCATTATATGCTATAGGTCAGACTGTGTGGGAAGCCAATTTCATATATTTCTAGAGTAAATACATATTTACAGCTTTTATGATGAACAATTTGGTAATATCTATGAAAATTTTAAATGCATATATATTTTGACCTAGTAATTTCACTTCTGGGAAGTTTTCCACGAATATATTGTGTTTTAAAGAATGTAAGCAATATATTACTAATTACATTTAAAAAGTTTTCTTAAAAAGCAAATGTTCATCAATAGGGAGCTGTTTAAACTATGGTGCATCCATATAATGCGATACTATGCAACTATAAAAAAATGAGAAAGCAAAAAAAAAAAAAATGAGAAAGCACTTAATGTGTGCATATAGATTTATTGTTAAGTGAAAACATCAGGGTATACAATAGCATGTGTAGAAAACAGGGAAATAAAAATACATATTCATATTTGTTTAAGTATAAAGAAACTGCTAATACTGGCTCTCTGTGGGACAGAGGTGATAGGGACAAGGAGAAGAGAAAGCCTTTTTTGATAACTTATATTTAATATGTTTTATAATTTGGGGCCTCAAAATATTATCTAGTAAAATAATTAAATTTTTAAAAATATATTATAAATTCTAATGCTTAATATTGCATGACTATCTCTGAAACTTATCTTTCAGTTAAATATTTATGATAGATTTAGAATCGTTGTCTTCATTCTATGTTTAAGTATTCAGTCAACAGTTCCAATTCTGTTTATTTTTGCATCATTCTCATTTAGTTTAAAACTATAGACATCTCATATTACACAGTTGCCCAATGTTTTATAGGTAGCATAAAGCATGAAATTTGAGTTCATATTGATTAAGAGATTTTGGGGAATGTTTTAACATAGTAAAAAAAAATTAAAACTTCAATAGAAGCATATCTACGTTTTAATGTAGAAATACGCTATTTAAGTCATGGATTTTATAGCCCTCCCATCCTTCCCCTCACTCCCAAATAAACAAGAAAACAATAGCACATAATATTGGAAACTAATGGGAAAGTCTCTTCAAATGAAGCCCTTCTCTTCTTTCCACCACCATAACCATACGCACCCACTTGGAAATGGATTCATAGGATTAGAGCAATCCAAGAAAACTATACTTACATTTGATGTTTTCCCAGACAGCGAACCAAAATTAAAATGTTGCCATGCTGTCCAAAAACATTTGTTGAAACTTGTATGTTTGATATGTGGAAAATGTTTATAGTTTTGACACCCTGTAGAAATTAGGACAAGATGTATCTTCAAGATCAGCAGTCACTGAATGGCTAGCATTCATCAACTCCAGTGGCAGTTAATCAGTACGTGCTGCCTCAGCATCAATGGAAGGACCAAATATGGCCCAATGGATAGGCCCTGAAACTCCAAGAAGAAAAAGAGGCAGCTAGGCCAAAACTTCTATTCATCTCACTGTCTTGTACTCCCTAGAGTAGACCAGCCACCAACCAAGTACAACCAATTGATTCAGGTCAACACAATGTGGGCCAGAGGAATTACCTAGCCAAGCCCTACCCAAATTTCTGATCCCTCACATTTTGAGATATAATAAAGAGTTTTCTATTTTAAGACACTAAATTCGGAGGTGTTTGTTACGTAGCAATATATAACAGGAACAATCAGACAGGAAAAACTATTAACTGACGGTATAATTTGGCATATTTTTTTAAACGAAAAATGTTTCATTTGATTTTCCATCTTCAAACAAGCAAAAAACCCTTTCCTAACAAAGTACTCTTTAACTAAGGTCAATTATCATCTCCCTATGAGTGTTTTGTCACTATTCAACCTCCATGCAATTAGGGTACTATGTCTCATATTAAGTAAATACTACATTTTCATAATGCAAAGTAAACTAGAAATTTCAAAAATTAAGAAATTATTTCCCCAATATTTGAGTAGATATTCATATAACGATAATATCAAAGATTCACCATGATGATATTTTATTAGATATCAACCACCTCAAAATAATGATAATTTTTCGATTATTTTAGTCCTTTTTCATTTTTCAACCCATAAATCCAATATTTCTAAAAGTGAAGATTTGACAGGTCTCTGACGGCCTGACAAGCCTCCTTTAATAACTCCTTCTTGGGAGGAACAGCACTGCCGACATGGGTCTGCGTAGAGAAGGCCTGTTTAATATTAGCTTTCCATCAGTCCAGTTGTGTGACTGAGACTCTGAGCTACATTGCTTTAGGCCTGCTGGCAAGAGAAAACCTGTTTAATTACCTGCCCCAGCTGTACTTACTAAGTGGAATGATTATTAAATCTGTCTCTCTATTTCACAGTTTCAGTATACAATTCAAATCTGTGCCAAAAGGAATGGGGGACACAGATTCTGTAGGAGTAGGCAGGATTAAAACCCTCATCGCGACAGGTGTCTTAAGAGTATTGTTGCCTAGGGCTCAGCCGACCCTCTGTCCTCTAATATAAAAATGGAAGGTTCTTAGATGCTCTGCCAACTTTGAAACTGAATATAACCTCTCATCATTTACCCACATTATTGTCCAGTTCACGTTCAAAGGCAGATAATAATAATTCTTGGCCTTTTTCTACTTTTTTTACCTGCCGAAGGATAATTTGAGCCCTTTACTCTTAAGTCCTAAGACATGATAAAACCACAAACTTGTATTGTTCTCATTTGTAAATTCCCATCATCTGTTTCTCAGAGTTCATTGCTCTCCTACCATTTGTGACAGAGGGAACAAACACCCACCCTTAGAGCAAACTAAGTGACCTGCTTCCATTGTAATTCCTGCTATGTTGAAAAATCATGCAAGGTTTGACTCTACCCCATAATATATCCGTGTTCAGAATTTACAAAAATAATGGTTAAATCATTAAAATGTTTACTAAAATAGGGCCTCCAAGAAAATGAAATGTGTTTATTTTGTAGTCTAACCTATAACTTTAAAGAGCCTCTGCACACTTTGCAGAGGTAAGCACCAAACTTTGGGAGTGTATACTAATGTGTACTCACGCTTTTCTAAAAACAGCTCTTCATTCATAAAATCCTTTTATTGTCTAATCTTGTAACTTATCTTTCTTTCTTTGGTATTTACTTTGCTTTATAAATCAGTGGCAAATTAAATCTCATTTTTTGTCTGTAAACTTTAAGATAGTTTTTGCTAAATTCTGCAACCAGAAAGTAAACTAGCTTTTGCACTAACTCCACTTGTGTCATTGATGATGTATCTAAGTGCCAGTTTAAATAATAGTCTCCCTTTTAGTGTTTCACAGTTAGAATTCATTTCTGTTTTGCAATTTTGTTTGGAATTTTAAATCAGGGTGTTGTTAGTGCCATGATTTAACAACGTGTAGGTTAAATGAATACAGTAGGCCATGAGAATTGGTCAGAGGAATACTGTATTTCCCTCTTGTCATTTATGATAGACAGAAATTTGGTGTGACAAACAGTATCAAATATGAATGCAAATCATACAAATAGTTTATCGATAAGCATTTATGGAATTAGTAAGGGAAAAACGGCACCCTTTCTGCACTCCATCAAACCATAACATTTTTGGTATAAATAATGCATTGTCATTTGGGGTATCTATGCATCCTGTATGACCAGCCATGTCTTCTTGAGTAAGTCACAGAGATGATATCAATATCAAATAAAATTCAACAAGTTAAGCATCTCTTTATGCTCATTCTTTATGAGGATTACACCAATAATTTTGCCCAGCTGTATGAAATGTCACAGAGCCTCGTGTAATCTTTGAGATCCAAATCATGGACATGAGGAATAATGTGGTGGAGGAAAAACACTCTCAACTTTCCATTCTGAGTCCAATCTGAGTTTGACTCTTAACCCTGCAACTCATTTTTTATGTTATCTGAGACTCATCATTTTTTTTCCTTTTTAACTTACTTATTTTTTTCCTTTTTTTGTATGAGTGTCTGTGATAAATAAAAATGCCTGGGTCTCCTGATCATAGGATGGTCATTTTTGTTTGCCAGTCTGTCAGCATCTTTTGAGGTTTTTGGGGGGAGGAAGGGTCTTGTTGTTCACTTGTCTTTTAGTAAGGTATAATTGACATACAACATTATATTTGTTTCAGGTGTACAACATGCTGATTCGATCTTTGTATATATTGCAAAATGATCACCATGATAAATCTAGTTAACCTTGAGTTACAATTTTTTTTCCCTTGTGACGAGAATTTCTAAGATCTACTCTCTCAGCAGCTTTCAAATACGTAATGTGATATTATTAACTGTGGTCACCATATTGTACATTATATCCCCACAAATTATTTATTTTATAACTGGAAGTTTTTACCTTTTCATTTCACTCTTCTTGATATCAGTTTTTCAGCTGCAAAATAAAGGCTTTGTTCTAACATGACCATTCGAAAGTTCTCTTCCAAGTTTGAAATTCAAAAGTTACTAAGTTTATTGTGTTATTGGACGGTTGTGAGTGTTAAATTACTGAATTATTTTAATATATGCAGTTTTAGCACAGGGTCTGGCACAGAGTGATCTAGTACAAAGTGAGTGTTCAAAATGTTTTCCTGTGGCCAAGTTTAGCCTGTCTTATGCTATGTAACTTCACATTCACATTAGAACAGATTAGCATCACCTCAAGTTCCATCATGATTCACTAGTCATCATCAGTATTTGGTTCTCCTTTCCCCCTGGGCATCCTGAAGGTTACATTTATCAGGTTTCTGTGTAAATTGTAAGTTGGATGAGAACGCATGACTCGTTCTGATCAAAGAAATGTAAGCAGAAAAAAAGCGTGTTACTCCTTGGCTGCGGTGAGAAATGCCTATGTACATTTCTTCTGACTATCCCTCCTCTGCTGCTAGGATATGACTCCATCGCTACAGGTACAAAATGGTGGCACTGTGGCAGCCTGGTCCCTGAGTGTTTGTATGGAGCAGATGTCCCTGACAGACTACACGGGATATATACCATGAGCAAGAAATAAACCTGCTGTTAATCAACAGAAAGTTTTTGTTCTTTTTCTGCAGCATAACAGCCTATCCTGAGTAACATCCTTCATGCCATTAAAATGAATTTACACAGTTTCCGAGCGGTATATTTAGCTGTGCCTTCCTCAGTGCCATTCAGATACAGTTATTTATTTCCTTCCCCTCAACTTCATAATTAAACCACAAACCAATTTGGTTAATAATTAATATCTTTATCCTGTGGGGGAGGAAAAAATAAATTTCCCTTTACTTTTCTAAGTTCTTGGTCGGGATTTGCCCCCCTCCCCACTGTGATAACAGGAGCAAAACAAACAAGTTTAATATCATGTATATACATGATATATATATACACATGGGAGAGACCCAGGAAAACTGAGTAACTCCCCCAAGTGGCACAGTCACCTCCTTAAATATCATCTCCATATAAAGACAAAAGAAAGATGTTGGGGGATAGGTGAGGTGGAGAAGAGCAGTTATGGGAAGTTATCAGTCAAAGCACATTAAACAAGGCTATGGTTGTTATGCAGATTTAAGTCTGTGCCTTCTCCTTCGGTAAGAGTTTCTAGGGAGTAGGTCATCTTTGTCTTCCTGGTACACAGAGGGAGACACCCTTACAAAGGGAGATTTCCCTTGTAAATGTAAATATCTATTACAGAAAGGTAACTTCTACTTGGTTTTCACAGCTTCTCCTAGGTCTGGTGTTTCTTATAAATAAACAGTCTAAAAGAATGTTTACTCCAAACAGGGATATTTGGGGGCAATAAATTCTGCTCCCCTTCATCTCCTAAATCTCTCCCACAGGTAGCCCTTCCCTTCTAGTCCTACCATTACTCCCCCAGGTCCAGGCCTTCAGCTGTTCTCACAAGGTTACATCTGTAGCCTCCTGACAGAGTCTCAGTGCCTCCAGATTACCTCACTCAGATCTCTTTACCCTTGATTAAATTTAAAATGCAATTTTGCCTTACTGGTCTCCTTTAAAGAAAAAAAAAAAAAAGTTTCCAATATCAGGAGTCCAAGCCTGGCAGTGTGACATAAAAAGCCCTTCCATGAATTTGCCTGTTAATCTCTCCATTTCCTACTTTTCTTTGCCTGGAAAACTAATATCTAGGAGATCATGAGTTGCCTATACTTCTAGATACACCATGGTGATTCATACCTTCTGACGTTGCTCATGCTATTCTATCTATCTAGAATGACCTCCCACTCTTTCTTCATCTGATTCATTCCTACTCATTCATCATGATTCAGTCAGTCTAGAATCCCAGATCCTGTTGTATTCTGCTGTGTGGCTACACCTACTCTGTGTGTACTTCTAAGCTTGTTATAATGTAACTGTTTGTGTCTTTTTTGCCTACTAGATCCAGAGCACCTAAGGCAAGGATATGCCTGTCATGTATCTTTGTATTTCTCGCCTGCCCTCTATAATGCCTGCTAGTGCTCTGTAAATGTTGGTGAAAAATTCTTACCCCTAAGGGTCACTGTTCTTAATGCCTGGAAAATCCCACGCTCTTGTCTCTGATTCAGCTTTTACTTGCCCCCATTTTGCCATCATATTGCGTCCTCACACAGCAGTCCTTCTGACTGAGCTTCTGTTTCAGTTTTCCTGCTGAGACAGAAGCTATGCCATAGACCAACCCCCTTCAACGTGGACTAGCCCCGCTGTGCTGTTGTCATTTCCTTGTTTTTCAAAGCTAAAGTCTGTTTCACATGCACCTTGCTAAGAGTTATCTTGCCAGGAACAAACTGATCACTTTGTGATTCATGATGTAGCCGTCTTTTTGACGTCAAGTATCACCTACATCTTTTCTTAGAACCTTCCTTCCTGATTCTACCTATTGGAATAAACTGCTCATATAGAGCTGTAACCCAAGTCAGGCCCAAAGGACCACCGTTCTACCTTCCACTTTTCAAAGATAATCACTCTCCTGCAATAGAAAGAACCATTTATGAACATCTGCCAGTGCCTCCATACTTTCCAGAAAACGTTAGAACGTGTCAGCCCAGTTCTAAAAGATCTTTCCACTTTTTTTGGAGGGAGGAGCAAGTAGAGAAAAAAAAAAAATAGGTAGTTCATATTGAAGTGGTAGGTGACATGGTGATATGGTCCCGAAGAAAAGAAATGTAGTTTGAAGCAATAAGACACCAGTGCATAGAGAAGCTGAGATCACCTGCATTAGCACCTGCATTGTACCTTTTCAATCTAAAGTCTTTTTAATCCGGACAATGCCACAATTTTCAGTTATTTCATGTTAAAACTATTACAAAGGGGAAATGGAATTTTATAATTAATATAATTGTATAATTCAAATACATGTATAATTCATTTTATAATTAGGTTCATTTCACAGACATTACACCAGGTAATAGTCACGGTTGCATCTACCACAAAGGCCTGGCATGTTCTCGAGGATCACTGAGTGTGTTGTTGGTGATCAGTTAAAGTCCCAAGTTTTAGGGTTAACTTGGAACCCTTTTGAGAAACAAATCCATTCCTCATCTGCACTACATCGGCATCTCTTCACAAAAGAAGCAGCACAGATTAACCTCCCTGGAGACAAGGTAGGGATTGGAAGAGCAGGTGTACAAGCCCCATTATGTGACTGAGCAACTTGTGGCATTCAAAAGGGCCCCACACTTTGTTGAATGCTTTATTGTCAATCTGTCAAGCTCTCAATATTTTTGAATAAGAGACCCACATTTTCACTGCCCACTTGGTCCCACAACTTAAGTAGCTGATCCTGGCTGAACCAGTAGATATGTGTTTCTCATGAAACCTTTCATTAAGGTGCCATTGACCATTCAGAGTCTGTAACATATGAATCAGGGGATACATGTGAAAGTGAGAGTTAATTCTTCCTTAGCTATAGTCCTTATCATTTCTAAAAGTCCTAGAAAATGTATAAAAGCTAGATAAAAGAAAAAAAACACATGACCCAGAAATACAGCTGTGCTCATCAATATAATCTCTACCAAATATTTAGCTTTATGTGTTTGGGGAAGGAAAAAGAATTTTCCCTTTACTCTCCTAGCTTTTCAGCTGAGAATCCTTGTAATAAAAGACGGATTAACAGGAGAACGACAACAACAACAACAACAACAACAAACCCAGAAGTGTAATAATATATATACCTCTTGTATACAAGACAAATACCCAGGAAAACTGAGTAACACCCCAACATGGCCCAAGCTGCCACCTTGAATTCCATCTCCAGCTAACTACAAAAGGTGTTGAGGGAGGGGGCAGTTATAGGATGTTATCAGGTAAAACACTATAAACAAGACTATGGTTGTTATGAAGCTTTAAGTCAATGCCTTCCCCGCACATAAGATTTTCTAGGGTTTTAGTCCTCCTTCTCTTCCTGGGACAGAGAGAGCCACCCTTGCAAATGCAGATATCCCTTATGAGTATAAATGTCTCTTACCAAAGGGTAACTTTTACTCTGTTTTCAGAGCTTTTCCTATGTTGTGCTATTTATTAAAAATGATCAGCCTAAAATAATCCTTATGCCAAAGAGACATATTTTGGAGGCAAATTCTTCTTTCCTTCATGTGCCATTAACAGAAAATTTGGTTAGGAAAAAGGTCATTTTTAAGCTCAAAGTCTCCTGCGAGGAAAATGTATAGATAAAAGACTAAACAATTATCTTGACAACAGTTAATGTGCTCCTCTCCCTTTGTAATCCAAATTGTAAGAAGAGTCGTTAACACTTCAGTTATTATATCAGTATAAAATTAAACTATTTTCTTTATAGTTCATCACACTGCAGCCCAGTTAAGAGTTGTTGCATTGTAAAGAGCTGTACTTTGTTTACAATTAATTCATTGAGCTTTCCTTTTAGTAGTCTTGATCAGAACAATTTCATTTGTTATTCATGCTGATTTACATAAATACTCCACAGCGTTTTCCTATTAAAGGACACTTAAAATGAAGGGCAACATTTGCTTCTCTCCTCTTCTATGCAATTTATTTCATGTTTTCTTTGAAGAGGGTTGTTATGATCAGCAGACAGGAGCGAGTGAAAACATAATTTTAAGTCTTGAATGGTGATCATTTTCAGTCTTTTAAAGACTGCTAGCCTTAATTGATTTGTCTCCATGTGAACTGAACTGTTATGTCTGAAGAGAAGCTTCCTTTAATCTCTCGTATACTCTGAGGACCTAAGCATAATGAATAACTTGCTTCTAACTCATTCATTCATTCATTCGTATAGTACTCAAAAAGTACTAGTTGGGTATCTGCTATGTGCAAAGCACTGTCCTTAGGCATAGGAGATATAAAAACAGGAAAAAACCAAACATGATCTGTAACCTAGAACATAAAGTCTAGTAGAAGAGATAACATTTAACAAGTAATCGTGAAAACAAAGGCAAATGGCCTCTGTGGCAAATATATGAAAGAGAAGTACTCAGAGCTAGGAGACATACGGAGGAAGTCAGATGGGTTCTAAAGCAACATATTTGAGTGAAGATCTGAAAAATAAGTAGTGTGCAAAGAGTAATTACAGTAATTATTTACATCAGAAACAAACATTTAGAAAACACATTTTAAAAGAAGATATTTCTTCAATTACAGTTAAAATTATGACATACTTGGCAATGTTTCTTTATAAAACATGTTCAAGAAATTCATGGAGGAAAAAAAGTCGATTTGAAGATGTAAAACAAAACTTTTAAAATGTCTATGCACTAAAAACTCATTATCAAAATTATGTCACTTTTCAACAAATTAGTCTCTAAATTCAATGCACTTTTCACCAAAATTTAAATACAGTCTTTCATTGAGTTTGATAACCTAACTAAAGAGAATGCATGTGAAAGAATAAAGAGCTAAAAATAGCAAAACCAAGGGCACCTGGGTTGTATCCAAATCCGGATTTCGGCTCAGGTCATGTTCTCACTGTTTGTGAGAGTAAGACCCCAATTGGGCTCCAGGCTATCAGTGCAGAATCCTGCTTGGGATTCTCTCTCTCCCTCTCTCTCTGCCCCTCCCTCACTCTCTCTCTCAAAATAAATAAATGTAAAACAAAAAACAAAACAAAAAACAAAAAAACGAATAGCAAAAACATTACTGAATAAAAACACTTACACTACAAAATATCAAAACTTCCTTTATACAGTAAGTTTTAGTATATTCATTATTGATACAAGAATTTTAAAAGTAAACCAAATGGAGAATTCATGATATAGGACAAATTTGATATTGTAAATCAGTGGGGGAAGTATGGACTACTTAGTACACGTAGGCATTTGGTTATATATGATCATAAAAACAAAATATGTCTCATATAACACACAATTGTAAATTTTAAGTCTAACTATAACATTAAAGCACAATAAATATGGACCGCTTTAAAACTCTGAGAAGAGAATGTAAGATAGTACTCTTACAATCTTAGGATACAGAGATTTCTGGATATGAAGCACCAAAAGCAATTTGTAAGTAAAAAACTGAAAAATTTAATTACATTAAAATTTAACATCTGTTCAATAAAAGACATCATAAACTAAGTTAAAAGAGAAGACACATAGGTGTGCCTGAATGGCTCAATTGGTTGAGCGTCCGACTTTGGCTATCATGATCTCATGGTTCGTGAGTTCGAGCCCCACATCGGGCTCTGTGCTGACAGCTCAGTCTGGAGCCTACTTCGGATTCTGTGTCTCCCTCTCTCTCTCTGCCCCTCCCCACTCATGCTCTGTCTCTCTCTGCCTCTCAAACATAATAAAAAAAAATTTAATAAAAATTTAAAAAATAGAGGACACATATAAGGAGAAGCTATTTGAAACACATGTGATGAGAATATTTTAATGTCTAGATGTAAGGCATTTTTATAAATCAATAGGAAAAAGACAATGACCCTATATAACATTGGATAAATTAGGTGAATAAGCAATTTATAAAAAAGGAAATTGCCAATAAAGTTATGAAAAATAGTGAACGTTATTAGTAATCAGGAAAATGGAAATGAAAACAGAATAGTTGACCAAATTTTAGGAAGCAAGTCAAGAAATGGATGTTTCGATATGAGGATGAATTGGTAAATCTGTATTAGAGAACAATTTAACAACATTTTATGAAATTGAAAATGTCCAAGCCTTAACCCAGCAATTGTACTCATAAGTATATATATATATATATATATATATATATTAGAAAAACTCTTACATTTAGGCATAAGTAAAATGTGGAAAAATATTCATTGAACTATTACTTATAATAAAATAAGATAATAAGAGGAGGCATAAATTACCACATGATTACACTGTTAAATATAACCATTAAAGTGAATAAATTAAGTCAACATGGATACATTTACAAAAAGCAATATTGCTTAGGTAGCAGGAACTGTGTAAACCATGTGAACCCATTATATGCATTTTTTAAGATGCAAAAAAAACTATACATACACACACGTTCAGGGATCCCTATCCGAACTCTTGTTCTTCAAACATAGGAATCAATAGATTCAGGTAAATTTTCATATAAATCTCCTCCTCCCCCTCCATCTAAATTCTCACTACTTGCTATTTGAAATTCCAGAAACTAATAGATTCAGATAATTTGCTATTCTTTGCTCCCTAATCCTGTACCCAAGCTCTTATTATCCAAATTCAGATAAAGATTATAACTGTACAGAGAGGGTAACTTTGAGTCTAAAATAATTACTGGGGATGCACCAGATTCCCAATAGTGTTGATTTAGGATTAGGAAGGAAGACAATGGAATAATAGCTACACAAGTTACTTTTAATGTTTCTGTAAAACATTTAGTGTTTAAAAAAATTCTGAAACAAATGTGAAAAAATATTTAACTCAATAAATAATGTGTAGACAATAATGTTTGCTGTTATTCTATGTATGTTTCCTAACACTCAAAATAATGCAGACTTTGAAAACTGTAAAGAATTCATTAGGATATGAGGTGAGTTAAGAATATTCCAGATAGAGTAGCATATGTGAAGATTTGTGGCAGGATGGAACATGATGCACTCAAGAAAGTTAACCAATTCTTGTGTTCTAGGGTAGAGAGGCCAAGAGAGGCAGGGATGTGAAGGGATGGTGTAGGCTCTCTAGGGACTGTTAGGATCCAGTGACTTTATTCTGAGAGCAAAGAGAATTCATAGAGAATTTCAGATATTTGTGCAAGGGTAAGGAGGCTTTGGGTGGTAATAAGATTGATCTTTTAAAAAGGATTTAATTTAGTTGCAGTATGAGAAATGATTTGGAGTGAATCCAGTGGATGTGAGTGGGTATTAGGAAGCCATTGCAGTACTCCAGGTGATTAAGAAAAATTGTAAGAAATATTACAACTTTAGCAGAAAAAAACTGAGTTAGGTATAGACATCAAGGTTGACACTTAACACTGATATACTCATTGGAAGATGGAGAGGACTACACAAAAATAAGAGTCCGATCCAACTTGATGATTCTTGCATCTAAAACTGAAAATTATTACCAAGAATGGCTTCTGAAGCACTCTTATGGTCCCTTAAGCCTAAATGAAAAGATAATAATAGGGGCGCCTGGGTGGCTCAGTCAGTGAAGCGTCTCTTGGTTTTGGCTCAGGTCATGATTTCACGGTTCTGTGAGTTTGAGCCCCATGTCGGGCTCTGTGCTAACACTGTGGAGTCTGCTTGGGACTTTCTCTCTCTCCCTCTCTCTCTCAGCCCCTCCCTTGCTCATGCTGTGTCTGTCTCTCTCAAAAATAAATAAATAGACATTTAAAAAAAATTTTTAAGATAATAATAATATAAGATAGTGCCTCCACATACAGAATTTAAGCCAAAAAATGTCTACTAATAGTTACTACACTGTTTTATTTAGATCTCCATGGGCTCCAATATATATATGTATATATTTTTAATATATATTTATAAATTAATATATATTTTAATATGATTTTTACAGGGACTAGATATCATCATTTAAGATTCAATTCAGATATCACTTTCCCTAAGAGATCTTCTCTGATCACTACTCATATCACATTAACTTCATAGGATTTATTACTCCATGAAATCATATGTTATCTTGTTATTGTCTCTAGGAGAGTATAAGTTCCCTGAGAGCAGGAAAATTATCTGTTTTATTTTTATTTTTTAAATGTATTTATTTTGAGAGAAAGAGAGCACAAGCAGGGGAGGGGCAGAGAGAGAGAGAGGGAGAGAGAGAGAATCCCAAGCAGGCTCCACACGGTCAGTTCAGAGCCCAATGCGGGGCTGGGACCCACAAACCGTGGGATTGTGACCTGAGTAGAAACCAAGAGTCAGTCGCTTCACTGACTGAGCCACCCAGGTGCCCATGTCTGTTTTTTAAATGTTCTGCTTCACCATCTACAGCAGCACTGGCACAAAGTAGGTACTCAACAAATAGTTGTTAAATGTATAAGTGAATAATTTCATAGGCACACGGGAAGAGAGCACAATAGAAAGACGGTTTTATTTCTCGATCCCATCAAATTTTGAGCAAAAAAGGAAAATAAAACAGAAAAAAAAAAAAAGGCTAAGTAATGTCTTTCAATGTATTTATAGATTCTTTCCTCAAAAGACCTTACAGTCATTTTCAGAGATGTCAGCCTTATTATCCATTACACATACACTGGCATTTGGTATGGAAATTCCATATGCGTGTAGTCCATCTCATAAATTCTGGTGTCATGCTTTACAATTAATAAATATTTACTACCACAATTGTCTACTTCAAATGCTGAGGAGCATATTTAAGGCTCCTTGGGAGACATAAATATTTCATGTTAAGCATTCTATGTGACAAGTACAAAATATAACAACAAAATTCAATGGGTGGAGCACATTTCACATAATCAATCATGTCCTAAGACAAGTGTTACAAATAAAATGGATGAGTTCAACATTTCTGGGTCAAATATAATTGCCACAATGCACTTACATATTTGATAACAGTGAAGTGAGTGGAAACATTAGATATGAAGCATATTTTACTTAAATATAATAATGCATATGAATATAAAATTGTTAAATTATATTATTTATATTGAGAAGGAATTGTTTTTAAGCAGACTGAATTTTAAAAGTATCTGAATAGTTCTAAGTGTAAGCATACACTCATAAACTGCCCACTGGTAAATAAGAGACCCAAGTTGGCAGATTTCTTGATGTATTTGTCACAAGGGACCAGGCTGCAATAACAAATACCCCAAATTTCAAGAGTTTAGGACGACAAAAATTTCTTCCTTATCCATGAAAATTCTACATGGTTCTAGGCCACTACCTAGGCCATCTGTCTACCATTCAGTGACTCGGGTATTCAGGCTGCTTTAATCATTTGATTCTGACATCTCAGCTAATGAAGACTACAACCACCACAGACAAGGAAGGGAAGACACTAGCAGGTCTCTAAGTGGCTTTTAATTTCATTACCCTAGTGTAGCACACATCATTTCAACACACATTTTATTTGCCTGGAACTAATTACATGTTCCCATGTAATTGCAAGGTGTTGGAAAGAGTGATTTTTTTGTGTGCCCAGGAAGAAGTGACAACCACACTTGATTTTTTTAAACTCTAAAACTCTTCAAAATTAGCATGATAACATATCACAAATCCATCACAGATTAAGCAAAATAGATTCCCCATCTAAAAAATATATTCTGTATAATCATGGTAAATTATCATTCAAGAGTTTACAGAATACAGATGGCAAGAAATAGTCCTAACATCTAATTTGATGTATGATAGAATTTAGTTGGCAGATGTTGGAATTACTTTTCAAAAGAACATTTGGTCAGCATCAAATTGTAACCAAATAAGCAAGCTTTTACTTTGTGGTACAACTAAATCAATCTTTCAACAAAAATTTTTAACGTCACTCACTGGGACTAGAAGGAAATTACTAGTAAAATGTAGAAAGACAGTCAAGAAAAGGATCTTTTAGCTCAGAAATATAGTTTGAACTGTCATCTCATTATTCTAAAATACTAAAGATTAGGCATATTTCCATTTTCAATATTATTCTCCTTAGAACGTTATTCTCTCTTCAAATATGCCCTGAAATTTTTGGAAATTGGTAATAATTTGTCATTCCTTATCAGAAAAAAAAAGAATCCTCAGCAAATATTTAACATAAATTTTGAGCCGAAAATTAAAATTGTAGAAATATATCTAGAAGATAATTCAAATATTTATTTGACTTTTACATTTGAATTTGGACTTTTGAGTTGAATGAATTCCCCAAAATACATACCATTTTAACTATCCACTAACAAACAAATTATTTTTATGGTAGAGTAAAATGTTATTAATTGTGTTATTTTTCACTTTTATATGCTCTTTTATCTTTATAATTCTTTCAAAATACTATCTTTTTCTGAACATTTTTACTAATTGAATTTATGTCACTCACATTTTAAAGTTGATGGTGTTAATTACAATTTATCATGGCTTCCCTACCTTTTCCAACAATTATTGTCTGAGCTTTGTTGTATATGACATTCCGAATAGACATATGAGAATATTCTCTTAGAAGTAGGTGGTTTGAATACTATTACTTAAAAGGAACTACATAAGAAAAAAAAGCAGGAAAAAAGCAATTATAGTGCTTTTTAAACCCACATAATTAGTCAAATAAAGAAGGCAAAATATGTAAAAAAAATACAAAAAAACAAATGAAATAATATAGACAGTAAAGTTTAATTGATAACACATGCATGTATACATCCTATAAATAGAGACTACACAATTTTTTAGCAACATGAAACAATTTTTAGGATTTATGACTTATTGATCATAAAGAATAAAGTCAGTGAATCCAAAGAATGCAAAACATGTGACTACATTTTTATACCATAATACACTAAGTCAAGATGTTAATAACATAACTATAAGTGAACAATAAGAAAATAAAACTATAAAATTATTTAAACAACTTAATATAAGCAACTAATTAGTAATATAAATGAAGGTGTTTTATAAATGAAAATAAAACATATTTTAATGTGTTTTCTTAAAATAAGAAATGGTAAAGAACAATTGGAGAAGACTTTGAAAGTTATGAGATGTTGTGTTATGGTAATATATTTTATATCTTACTCTAGTGGATTTTCTGATGAAATTAGAATCCCCACAATTATCATACATAAAAATGCCAAATAAAACACCAAAATTGAATTTAATAATTTATTAAAAATTAGTTCACCACATCCAAATAAGGTTTTTCCCTAAACAAATTTTTCCCTATACAAATGTTTTTGTATAATTTATAACACCAATAAAATTGAGATGAAAAGCTATATGATCATCTCAAAAGATACTCAAAACATATTTGATGAAACTTGACCATAATCCCAAGAAATATTCTTAGTAAAATAGGAATAGATGAGCACTCCCTAAAAAAATGCTATGGAATATCTATCTTAAATGAGCAAACAACACATTAATGAACAAACATTAGAGGCTTTTCTAATAATATTTTGTTTCATAATAAGGATGGATGCCTGTCATGCTAATTACTATTTAACCCCCTTCTATCCAATGAATAAGAAAAGAAATAGAAATAATAGATGCAAACTTTATAAAGTCAAATCTGTTATCATGTTTAAGATTTATGGTCTATCAAGAAAGCCTAAAATAAAATACTAAGCTACAATTAGATTTAAAAAGCAAGTTTATTGAGGTAATAGACAAAAAAACCCCTAATATTACAAATCTAAAATATATCTAATAAATTTGCAATAACAATTCACAAAGTACCCTTAAGAAGATAACTTAAAAATATAAAATAAATAAAAATATGTGAATAATGTATAGAGAAAAGTATCAAATTTTGCTAAAAAATATAAAACAGGTTTGACTATATAAGAGATACAGAAAGTTCTTGACGGGAATAATGAGTGTTATGAATATGGTAATTTCCTCCAATTTAACATAATTCCAATTAACATCCTCATTAAATCAGTTTGAATTTGATAAAATTACATTTTAAAAAAATGATTATGTAAAACAGAAGAATTTTGAAAAAGAAAGTCGTAAAGGGAAATAAGAACCAAATTAGATTCCCATGAATTCATCCACATATCTCCTAAAAAGAATGTTGTTAAAGCTTTTAATTAAAATGGGTCTGGCAAGAAAACCAAAAAATGTTCTAGGTCTTCTCTCAATTCATCCATTTTGCAGCAACTTGGTTTACTTCAGGGAAATGTAAGTTGCTTAAAAAGAAGCATTGACAAAATAGCACGCACTGACTAGAAACAGGTCCAGAATTTCATTAATGTCTACAGGGATTTTAAGAGACTGCCCACAGAAATAAAAATTTAAAACAAACATAAACAGTAGTTTTAAAATAAAAGAAATTGTGTGTCCTTTTATCAAGAGAATATTTTTCCTCTTGAAATGAGATTCTTTCTAAAGACAATTACTCACCAATTTGTCATAAATCTAATGATTTTAAGCTTTTATTTCTCATTTGAAGTAAGCTTAACACAAATTTTTATGAAATGTTCATAATCTTAATTATTTTTTGTGAAATCTATATGTTTATTTGCAAGTAAGAGTGAATGAAGAAAAAGTTAATAAGTTAATCTACTCAGAGGGAAACAAATTTAAATACTCACTTTCCAGAGAATATACAGCATTATCATAGGCAATAGCCTCCTATATTTCTCCCTTCATTCAGAGAAATGAATATTCCACAGACATGGATTTAAATTAATATTTAGGTATATCACGGGCACCTGGGTGGCTCAGTTGGTTAAGCATCTAACTTTGATTCAGGTCAGGATCTCATGGTTCATGGGTTCGAGCCCTGCGTCGGATTCTGTATTTTCAGATCCTCTGATCTCCCTCTCTCTCTGCCCCTCCCCTGACTGCTCACTCACTCTCTTTCAAAAATAAATAAACATTGAAAAAAAAAGAATTAAAAATTAAGTTTATCAAATATATTACTATAATTTGAAAAAATAAAATGGTACTTAAAAGCTACATAATTGAAAAGCTACATAATTGAAGTTCCCTGCAGTTTTTGCATATATCCCACTACTTCTTAGGAGTTTTAATGTGTATATTGTCCCTCTAAATCTTCTTTAGTGATTTTAATTGTAAATTCCAACTTGTAAAATAACTTTACCATTTTTAAATTTCTTTTGCTTTCAAATACCTTGTACCTCTTTGTCCATCTCTCTGCTTTTTCTTTCTTCACCTCTTCCTCCTCTTCTTCCTGATATTGATGATGATGATGATGATGATGATGATTCTTCTCTTATCATTATTATCATTATTATTATTGTTTTAAGCATTTTCCTTGCAAACACACACATCTAGGTTTTGCTTTGAGTTGTAATCTATGTCTGTTTTTTTAATGGATAATTTCAGTCTATTCATATTTAGTGTAATTAATAATATATTTGACTTTATTTTAATTTACTCTTAATTATTTTAGATTTTATTTTATTTTATTCTTGGCCTACTTTTTGCTGGCTGTTTTACTGATTTCTATTCTAGGTTTCTCCTCCCAATTAGTTTGAAGATTTTTTTCCTTTCTACAGCAATGTTTTGTATCATTACTTTCTTAAACACACATGATTCTACTATTATTCATTCTATTACTATTACATTAACCAATTTTCCTCATGTATACTCACTGCCTCTCTCACAATGATGTTTCAATTCCCATCTTGCTTTGCTTTATTTCTTCCTTCCATAGAATAAAACCTTTAAAGTAGGGTTTCTTCTCTTTCTTCCCCCTTTTATTTATTTATTTTGAGAGACAGAGTGAGCAAGTGTGCAAGCAGGGAGAGAGGCAGAGAGGGAGAGGGGGAGAGAGAATCCCAAGCAGGTTCCATACTATCAGCATGGAGCATGATGCAGGGCTCGATCTCACAACCATGAGATCATGACCTGAGCCAAAATCAAGAGTGGAAAGCTTAACTGAGTGAGCCACCCAGGTGCCACTTTATTTTCCTCCTCATGATGAATGAAACATTTGGCATGTTTTTATCTCCTTCCTGCCAAACCTCAAGTGGTAGTGTTCACAGTTAGTTTGGATTAGAATTTCTCTCACAGAATGTCTTGTCTGTTTTAAACAATCTTATTGTGTTACATATTTCCAGGAAGTCTATCCTTAATCGTTATATTTCTATCTCCATATTGCTATGTACATCTATATCTTATGTCATTATTATTTCACTAATATTTCCTTTATGGAGAGGGGGTTTGTTCATGTTCATTTTAGTTAGAAACTTTCCTCTGACCACAGGTGCATTGGCCACTCTCATTGTTCACTCATGGGATCTTTACCCTTCTCTCCAGGCACTTGACAGGATCTACACTTTCCATCCCTTGCAGTGGGACCCTGACACTGGTCTAGTCAATGCTGAGAAGCAGAAATAGTGTTTGTCACTTGTTTCTGTGTGAGAAATTCCAGAGCTCTCTTATCAAGGACATTAATTTGAGTCTTAGCAATGATCAAAAACTGATTGGACTGAGACTAATATTTTTAAATTACATATCTTGTTTATAAGTTCCAGAAAGTTTTACTTTTGGTATGTTTGGCTTTTCCAAATTACCATATTCATTCAGGTATCCAGATATCTCCTCAGGCATTTTATTTTGCTGGGCTTGTAGCTGGGTGTTTCAACCTGATTGTTCTCTCTTTGCTAGACCTCTCAGATGGTGGCTTCTTTGGGTTGGGTGGCAGCTCAGTGGGGGTACAACTCATTGTTATGATATCCTAAATGGTGGGACTCCTACAGGTGTATAGTATGAAAGGTAAAATGCCATTCATCACTTTATCCCATTTCAAAGCCACAGACAGATATAAGTAATCATTGGTTTGGCAGTCTTTCTACACTCTTAGAGCTTCATGAGTAGTGGAGGCTCAGCTCACTGACTCAACTCTCTACCAGTTATCTGGGAATCTGCGATACCCATACACTAATATAGTTCAACATCCAACTGTCCCTTGGGTCCACAGTTGGCTTGAAAAAGCTTTTCTTATAATCAGCTGCCCTCAGGGCTTCATCCCTGGTTTCTAACGCAGAAAGTCCAAGTTGCCGTTTGGCTCAAAGATAATAGAGTGCACGACACTTCAAGACCTCAGGAAAGTCAGAGACCTCACACACACGGAGTTCCCTACTGGTCCCAGGAAGGCAACTAACTTGGAACTGGGGAGCAGGAGAAGAGAAGGAGGGATGGAAAAAGCCAGTCCCAGGATTCTCTCACCTAAAGGCTCTCAACTCTTTTGTTTCTTTTAGTGTTCATCACCATTGTCCTAAGTAAGATATTTAATACTGGTAAGTCTTTATTTGGCTTTGGCAGCAACTATTGACTTCCTGTTGATGTTTAAATTCTCTTATTCCACCATCACCACTCCCAATTCCTCTCCCACAACATTCCAATATTGTAATATCATAATGTTTGGTGAAATCATTATTCAATTTTTATATATTTACAGTCTTGTAAAGGCTTTATTTACTGCTATGTCAAGTGATTTATGTTTTCTTCTCAATACAAGCTTTTTTTCTTAGAGTACATTACTGCCTTTTAAGATTTTCTTTGTTTTCTGTGTATCTATTGCTGATATTTGTCCAAATGTTCCATCAAAGCTGTCAAATGCCTAGTAATGATTTTCCATAATACCCAAATACTTCAGAAAACTTGAACTTCTTCCACGCAGCCCTCTAACCACCTGCTCTAATATGAAGGATTACTTCTCCCTGTGTCTGAAACACAGCTGTCACTCTGGAATTTCAATTCCTCATTGTATTAGGGAGACTTTTTCCTAGATAGCACGTTTTTTTTAACATCTGTCGGTTTATCATTTATATTTCTTAGATACATTCTCTAGAACCTTTCTAAGGCAGATTGCATGAGGACTAAATTATTAAGTCCATACATTTTTAAGATTATGTTTTTTCTTCTCTCACAGCTGATTGATAGCCTGACTTTAGTATTACAGGATGAAAACCATCTTTTCTTAGAATATTAGAGACATTATTTCAAGAACTTCTTGGAAACAGGTTAGCATTGAGAGAAAAATGAATGACATTTTGATATCCTATCATTTGTATTAGACCAGTTTCACACAACATTTTGAATCTTTTGGAAATGCCTCTTTACTCTTAGTGGTTCAAATTACACAATGATATGTATACATTGGTATGAGTTTGTTTTTTGTTTTCTTCATTTTATCGGACACTCAATGGAAAGTTGATCTGAAAACTGGTATCTTTAAGATATGAGGAATTTCTGGTATTATTTATTTGATACCATTTCCTTATTTTTATAGTTCTCCTTTCAATTTAACTTCTATTATTTGCAAGTATATAAAGTTTGTTTTCCACCTCCCAGAATGTTAAATGCCCAATTCAATGAATGTTGAAAAGGATTTAAACTGTAAATTAAAACTTTGATTATAGGAAATGATTCATGTTATAAAGTCTAAGAAACTAATCAAAGCATAAAATTATTAGGCTATGAATGAAATGTAAGATAGTTGTACCAATGCTAATTAATTAACTTCAGAATTTAGAAAAATAAGTATATTATGCATACATATTATCATAATTAGTCCTTAAGGAAACATCAAATGGGAAGAATGATTAATAATAAGAGGTAGCTGTGACATAATAAGACATATGCATTTGTACTCTGTCCCAAGTTCCTGAAACAGTGCTCTTAAAACCCTTAAAATTTCCTGAGTGATGGAAGTGATAGGAGTGTCTCACACAGAGTTCCTAAATGCTTTGGACTTTACTGGGTGTTAGGAACATCTTTTGTTCTAATGAGGCAATTCTTGCTAGGCTCCTGGATGGGGGCTGGTAACCAGAAAGGCCAAGCATGATTAGAAGCTTGGAACTTTCACCTGCAAACTTCATCCTCCAGAGAGAGGAGAGGCATTGGAAATTGGAAGTTGATCATGCTTACATGATGAAGCCTCCATAAAAATTTTCTATGCTACAGTGGGCAGAGAGCTTCCAAGTTGGTGAACATATCCGTACACTGTGAGGCTGGTGCACCCCAAATCCGTAAGGACAGAAGCTCCTGAATTCAGGACCCTTGCACATCTCATCCTATGTACCTCTTCTTCTGACTGCTCATCTGTATCCTTCATTATATTTTTTATAATAAACCGTTAAACATAAATAAATATTCCTTTGAAGTATCTGAGCCATTATAGCATATCATTAAAACCAAGGGCAAGGTTAAGGGAACTCTCGATTTATAGCCTATTGGTCAGAAGTACGATTGACAACCTTTGACTTATGACTGGCATCTGAAATGCAAGGCAGTCATGTGGTACTGACCCCTTACCCTGTGAAGTCTGCACTAACTCCTGGTAGTTAATGTCATAACTAAATCAGAGGACACCCAGGTTATGTCAAGGGAGTTGGAGAATTCATTGCTGTGGGGGGAAAAGCCCCACACATCTGGTGTCAGAAGTGTTGTGAGTAGAGGAAAACAAGATTTCCCATTCGTAGCAAATAAGACATTTATTATGTCCAGGGACCATGCTAAGTTTCTTACATTTATCACTTATTTGAATGCATATAGCCATTTTAAAGATGAGAACATTAAAGGGGAAAGCGTTCAGAGAACAGTTGCAGGTGCACACTTAGTAAGCAATGGAGCAGGGACTGTCACCTAGGTCTGATGGCATAAAATGTCCATGCCCCATGTTTTGCTGCCTCTCAAGTTTCTGTGTTTGCTGTAGTTCAGTAGTTTCTGTCATCTGGGGATAGCCTTATAAATAAAGTAATATTTCACATGTCACTACATGACAGAAAGACAGAAACCTAGTGATACTTTAAGCTTACTCTAGTCATGAAATATAGCGTAAAAAGAAGTATACCTTCAAAATGAGATGATTAAAGGAATTAATTTGAATAGCTTGGTGACTCCCCATCAACCTGAACCTTCAGACAGGAAAGGTGAAAACCTATTTCTTTGCTCACACAGTTGCTATTTCTTCTCTCCTTTCTTACTTTCTACTAACACATCTTCTTGGAATCCACATCCTATGCATTATGGGGGATGTAAAATGAATCGGATAATGAATTCTGCCCTCAAAGAACTTAAAAGGCTATAAAGTACCAACTCTCATTATGAGAGTTCAGGGAAGGTGAAATGACTCCTGGCTGAGATTAGTTTGAGAAAGTGTGTAGAGCTGGGCACGGAGAAGAGTGAGCAGCTCCTTCAGAGTAGCAAAAGCACACAGAGCATGAAGGAAGAATAAAGGAAAATTATGACTGAAAAGCAGATTGGGCTCAGATGCCAGAAATCCTAGTATGAAAAGCAAGGTTTTTTTGACCTCATTCTGAATCAACAGCCTATATACTTTTTTTTTTTTAATTAAATACCCTCCATCAGTTAAAAACAAGAATAAAATCAGTAGCAAAATAAAACTTTAGAAATTGGTAAAAAATAAACCAGTAGTGGTGTGTGGTGTGGATAACAAACATAGTTCCAGATAGGGCTATAGCTATCGTTAGCTACCATCTCTAGGCAAATATCCACTTAGATTGAGGGTTAGCACTAAATATAGTATGCGTAAATCTTCCTGATTATTGTAAATACTATTTGGCAACTTCCCATAGTGTCATTTTAGAACACACTTGTTTTCTCTTCTAACAAGGCTGGCAAAATGCCCACAAACCAAGTGGAAAGCAGCAACACCACTATTTTCACCTGTATCTACATTATTTATGATTCCTTCAACCTGCAATTTCTTTATAGGAGTATCTTAAGTCCCTTATTTTGTGAAAGTTCGTGTAGTTAAAACTAGATAATACAGCCTGTAACTCCACTTAGTCTGGCACAAAAAAATTGAATAACAACACACGGACAAAACAAGGAAAAAAAAGAGGCTCTACTGTCCCCTTCTGTCTACTGTGTCACTTTTATGAGACAAATAATAATATAAATCAACTTAGTATCTGAAGGTCATGATAATTCTCCAGATGGATGTTATGAGCGAAGTGATAAGACCTTAAACTATTTATGTTCACTAAATACTAAGTTATTTCTAATTGCAGGAATAGGGTGTTGCCAAAATATAACTTTAAAAGAAAATATGATCTTTTAAAAGTCATATTTTAAAGTGTCCCAATCTTGGGGTGCCTGGGTGGCCCAGTAGGTTGAGCGTCCGACTGCAGCTCAGGTCATGATCTCACCGTTCGTGGGTTCAAGCCCCACATTGGGCTCTCTGCTGACATCTCAGAACCTGGAGCCTACTTCAGATTCTGTGTCTCCCTCTCTCTCTGTCCCTCCCCCCTTCACACTCTGTCTCTGTCTCTCAAAAATAAGTAAACATGTAAAAACAATTTTTAAATAAGTAAATAAAGTGTCCCAGTTTCTTATAATATAGTTGAGATTGTTTGAATTACGATGAACAGAATAGCTGACAAAATGCAACTTAACGCAGTAGTTCTTAAACTTGAGTATGCATCAGAATGACCAAGAGTGTTTGTTATAACACAGAATGCTTGGTCTCATCCCCAGTGTTTCTGTTTCAGTAATCTGAGGCAGGACCCAAGAATTCTCTTTCCTAACAAATTTCTCGGCAATGCCAACATTGCTGATCCAGGGACCACGCTTTGAGAACCACCTGCTTAAGTTTACAAATATTCTGAAGAGGTAGGTTGTTTCAGCCTTGCTTAAGTCAGCAACAAAGTGGCTTCATCGATGTCCCATGTGCTTTCCACCTCTCCTCTCTTCCATTTTCATGGCTTTACCCACATTATCACAAGATTCTGCTGTAGCTCCATGCATCATGTGGTCATACAACCATATCTAAAGACAAGCAATGTGGATAAGTTTTTCCTATCATAAAAAACAAAAACAAAAACAAAAACCCTTCCTCAAAGCCTCCAAAAGGCCTTTTCCCTCAGCTTCCATTAGCCAGGATTTGATAAATGTTATTGCCTAGCTTTAAGAGACGTTAGTGAAGGGAGTATCTGGCATTTGGGACCTTGAAGACTGACTTTTGCAGCCCAGAAGGCAGAGAGATGGGTAAGAGCAGCTACCTTCCGTGAGATTACTGCAGCCTTGCCTCCTCAAGCCTCATCAGACTGACCGCAAGGAAGCGTTCAGATTTGTAAAAAGAAATTTAAAAAATACGACTCAGGTTTAAGGTAGTCTATATTAAGTAAAACCAGGTCCTAGAAGCCCTCATTATGAAAACCAGCTTCCTAGAAAAACACACAGGACAAACTCATAAGGGTTGGGGGAGGGGTGAGAAGTAGAAGTCTCGGTCTAATTAAATACATGCTAATTCTATAAATTAACCCCAATCTACGAAATGAACCATCCCTAGTGTCTGAAAAACAGAGCAATAGGACATAAGAGTCATTACTGCTACTAAGTGGCTTCACATAATATTTGCTACGTTACTTCACCCCTGGAAATAGGCGTAAGACATTGGATTGGCAATACTTCACTGTATTTAACTCAAAATTTGGGCTAAATTAAAGAAAATGGAGTGTTTCTATCCAAAACTGGCTACATAATTTGTAGGTCCAGTGCTATATAAAAATGCAGTTCTGTTGTTCAAAAACTATTAAGAATTTCAAGATAGTGACAGCAGAACGTTAAGCCAAGCGTGGAGCCCTTCTGGACACAGGGCCCTGGGTGGCTGCACAAGTCACTCACCTGGGAAGTGGCATTGCTGGTACCCTGTTCTTAGTTCCTGCAATGCCTTTGAGCTCCAGATTCTTCTCATTCTCTTATGCATTTTCTTCTTATTTGCCTCACTCAAGTATGGGGAGGAGGGACTACGGTACTTTTGTAAACAAAAAATCTTCTCTCGGTTATAAATCATCCCACCCTCTAGTGGGTGGGAGCAAACGCAGGTGACTTTGGTTTAAATAGCAATATGTTTCCATTCCATTGCATAAGGACAGATAGATGAATAAGTAGCTGGATGGACTGAGTGACTCAGCAAGTAGGAAGATTTTGTCAATTTGAGATAACAGGGTGTGCATGTGTAGAAGGTGAAAATTTTAGACCTCTAATCGAAGAAAAAAATAACAGAGAAGATTTATCTGCATTTGAAATGTGAATATCAATGAGGGTCATCAGTTATTCTGAGAGTTACAGAACAGACTTTTAAAAGTTAAAGCACTCCACCTCCATGTCAAGTTCAATGCAGGAGCAAATTTTATCAGTCTGGTGTCCTTGCAGCATCAAAGGAACATTCGTCTGTTCCCCGTTGTAGCACCCAGGAACAGGGCACGTTTTGCCTTTATAGGGAAGATGAAATGCTAGCCTGATAAATCACCTGCCAATTGAATCGATGTGGAAGGCTAATGTAGCTAAGTTGGGCTTAGCTCCCTCCTAAGGGAGGGCTATGGAAGAGAGATTTTGCAACTGCACAAACAATGCTATTTTAGTAAATTACTTTTTGCTTTAGAGAAAGGATATAGCCGTGAGCTCTCTGAAGTGGGTTTTCTCTTCCTTCTGCCTCTTCAGGGAACTAGCTCCCTTTTGGTATCTTTTGTATAAATTACAATTTGCATATGTATTGGGCTTACTTGATGAGGTAGTTCCTCTACACCACAGGAGCTTTCCATTATGTGTCTCCTTTTGAAGAACCAATGAGACTACCCTATTTTGGTAACAACCTTATAGTACTCAAGGAAACATTTACTATGCCATCTGAATAGTTATGATGTCCCTGAAGTGAATTATAATGCAATTAATTAAATAACTTGTAGAATCTAACTTCATGTAAAAAAAAAAATGGATTTCCAATCATTCTGACTGAGTGAATGTTCTTATATTTCAAATATGGCTAATTATATCTGTTAAAATTTCTCTGGAGGACTGGCGTTATTGTATATGGCTCCAAATTGGTGGCAGTTGAATTAAAATAGAAGTCATTATATCTGCCATATAAGAAAGTCAACGCTCCCCAGACAACCAGTGAAACCGGAGAGGCTGTCATTTGATCAATCTGACCAGGATTAACCTCCACAAACAATTGTTTGGATTTGCTGTTTCTGTCACTGGTGACAAGGAAACATGAGTTTAAAAATTGATTATCTTTTCCTGTACGAGCTTGTGACAATATTCTAGAATTGTGGATATGTACCAATGACACTGTTTCTAAAACTTACTTTAATGTTTGACATTAAAGTTTTAGATTACACCAAAATATTCAAGGGGGGGTGGGAATCCAGGGTATTTTAAAGAAGGGCTGAGATTTTACAAATGTAAAAAACTGGAAAAAGTTTTTAAGGTAGATGATGATTTAAAATATTTTCTTAAGGAAACAGTTCCATTCAAATACATAATGTGTTCTTTGGGATTAATGCTATACCATTTTATGTGAGGAATACATGTGTTATTTTGCATCATGAAAACCCATTTTTCCCCATGTTTCCCTAGAAAATTCCTTCAAGCCCAAGATCAATCACTGCCTTCACTTGGAGGCTTTCCCAACTCCCAGAGACCAATAGGTGATCCTTCATTATGTTACCATAACACTAGTACCACTCCTAAGAGGTAATGGTGTGTGAATTTTTGAGATAATATTGGAGATTGGGTTTGGAAAACTAGATTGATCATATTGTTGAGTTTAGTTTCTATCTTGTAACCAATAGCATGAGAGGGAGGAGAGTTATGTTTTATTTTTTTGTTGTTGAAAATGGAGATTTTGGAAGATGTAATTTAGTGGTTTGAATAATTTGTTTTTTAGGAGATATCATTCAAGCAACATTGATTAAATGGCTACGAAATGCAACAAAATCATATTGATTGTGTGGAAATGAAAAAAATAGTTCTTATTCTTAAGAAAAAAAAAGCTTATGATCTAGCAAGCAGGGACTAGAAACACAGAAAAAAGTAACCATAATGCAAGAAAAAGAATGGGAAGTATATCAACTTTGAAATTAACTAAATTTTACAAGTTGAGAGATGGTTCTAGTCTAGGACTAAATAGCAAAAATTATGAAGAATGCGCCAAAATTCTCTTTAGCTATAGAACACATATCAAAATTAGGGAAAAAATAGAGAAAAAAATGCTCTTTGGAATAAAAAAAAGACCAAAGATAATTTATAAATGTATAAACTATAGATTGGAGAATGTTTTATTATAGTTAAAATAGGATCCCATAAGTTTAAGCTATTGGCTGTCAAGTACAGAAACATTAGTTAATAACCAGTTTATAAATGGGTTCAAAATTTCCAAATCAAAGAAAGGAAAATATATGTATATAGGAGGCATTTAAGGCATAAAATAACTATGAGCCAAATTAAAAAACAAAAATTTGAGAAACTTATTTCTACAAGCGCTCTTAAGAAACATGCCATCTAGAATCTTAGAGGCTTTTCTGTATACTAACCCTCTTGACTTCTCTAAACTTTATGAAAGGGCCAATGTGACTGTTGAGAGAATTACTTGTTTCTTATTCTGTAGAATTAAACTGGATTTAATCATCACCTCATATACAGCACATCCCTTTTCCCTTCACCCCCCCACCACCACACACACTCTAAATTTAATTAAAATAACTGAAATGAAACTAGAGATAATTTGTTTTTTAAATAGACTGCCACATGCTCCATTTACATAAAACCCATTAGTTTGCATTAAATACAAATTAGCTGCTGATATGAATTAAATCACGTATAAATAGTTCAGAATAGCCGCAGAACCAGGCATTTTAATTAATATAACTGTTAACCAGATTTATTTGTAAGGTAATCAAGACTCTTACTCATTTATTCTTCAGTACAATAGGCCAAGCGACACTGGCTGTCCTAGAACAGGCCATCATTTCTATAGGAATACAAATCCAGGAGGAAGATTGATTAGGTTCTTCAACTACAAAGTGTTCAAATGATGAAAGCATGCCAGTTTAGAAATTATGGCATCTGGAAGATAAATGCAGAATCTCTTCAAGTAATTAACACATACAATTTCTTGATCACCTGAAATATCCAGCTTTTTGTTTCCCTCTTTCCATAGCTTAGTCATGGTTTAATTTAAAACAAGATTTTTAAGACCTAGGAAATAATTTTCCTTTGCTGCTATTCTTATTTGGACTAATTTATGCATCACTAATAAGTATTTCATAGTTAATAATAACTTCCCAAACTAATTAGAATTTAGAGTTTAGCAAGAGTGTCTGTTAGTCCACACTCATTTTGTTCCAGGTAACTGAACCTTAAAGTGACTTAATATACTTAGATTCACGTGGTTAGGAGCACAGAAATGAAAACCCACATGCTGACTTCAGGCACAGCTAGATCCAACACTCTAATTAGGTCTCAAGAATGAAAATGGCTCTTACCCTGTCTGAGGAATGCTTTTCTCTGTAACTTCATTTCTTTGGCAGGCTCTGCTATCATGGTGGAAAGATGGCTGCCAACAGCTCCAGGCTTCATATAATCTCTCAACAACACCAATTTTTTTCTCAATAGTTCCAATGACTGTCTCTCAAAATGAGCCTTATTTGCTTCGATAATTTATGCCTCTCCCTATGACAACACAATGGAAAAGAGAACAGAATGCTCTGATTCACCTCAGTTATGTACTCACCACTCTGGAAACTAGGGAAGGGGCCAGCCCCAACTGAATCATAGGAATTGAAAGGGGGAGGATGTTTTAATAAAATAAAAGGTTGGTTGCTTTCCTAAAAAACTGATGGGGGAGGGGCACCTAGGTGGCTCAGTTGTTGAGCATCTGATTTCGGCTCAGGTCATGATCTCAGGGCTTGTAAATTCCATCCCCAAGTTGGGCTCTGTGCTGACAGCCTGGAGCCTGCTTTGGACTCTGTGTCTCCCTCTCTCTCTGCCCCTCATCCACTCTCTCTCTGTCTGTCTCTCAAAAATAAATAAACATTCAAAAAATTTTTTTCTTAATTGATGGGGAAGGGGAATTGACACGGAGAATGCAAAGAGGAACAGATATCCATTAGAGTATTATAGTCCTGTTTTGATGTTAAATTGTCAGTCTTCCTCAGTCACCTCATTTAGGCCCTGATTTATCAATCCGTAAAAAATCAAAGGTCCACAATCAATATTTACCTACAAAAATCCCTGATGCTAGCAACCACAGGACTTGTAAATGGCATCCATGGGTATTCAGCAAACAAAGTACCCATACAGAAAAGCCTTCATCAGCCTTAAATCATGCTTTTGGACACCCAGTGTTAAAATATGAATGCTACATTATGTGCGGATTCTGACTGAAGGTTAGAGAGGATAAATGAGACAGGTTTAATTGACTGTAACAAAAGTCCTGGGCATTTGTAAAAGAAAAATACCACTTAAGTCATTATATTTAAGATTTTGACATAAAAAAAGCAGCATCTCATAGTAGCTGATGAGCCTAAGTAATTGCTTATATTTTCTTCCCATTTCGGTAACAATATTTCATTCTATTGTATCCCATCCTCCTTAGTCTTAAGTGTTATATTTTGAATGGCAAATATTGAGACACCAAGGAACAGACATTCTTAACCTTTTATATGCTATGAATCCCTTTGGTAACTTAATAAAGCCTAGGAACACAATAGGATCTTTCTAAAAATATTTTAAATTAAAAAAATAGAATACAAAGGAAACTAATTGTATTGAAATACAGTTATCTAAAAAATGAAATTGTAATATACGTCCTTCTGTAATAACTTTTAATAAAAAGTGATACCATTGGAGCATAATAGATGATATGTGAAATATTGTAACTCTAATATGATATGAAAATATCCAATATTTCAATTGGGTATAATGTCACAAGAACTAATACTAATGTGGTTTGTGGCCTATATTCACAATTGAAGGAAATGTAAATTTCAGTTCAAGGTTACTGAAAATAAAGATGTAAATTTTCCCATCCTCAAACATGGACTTCTGCCAAAGGACATTTGGTCATGACTTGAAGGGAAAAAATGTGCAAATCACTGTAATAAGGCATGCTATCCATCAGCTCTTGGACCCTTATTGCAATTTTCTTATTCATCTCTAGTTGATTCCCTGCCATATTTTCACAGTAGCAATTCCCAGTTTTATTACCCATTCCTATCCCAACCTTTCTCTGTGTGGTTAACTTTGCCTCCTACATTACTTACAGAAGGAAAGCAAACTGTCATTAGTTTCCTTTCTCTATACCCTAAAATGTGTTGAATCTTCATTTTCACTATTTCTCTTGAGTATAAGAGATTATAGAAAACCTATGCCTGCCTATTAATTGATGCTTAATGAGAGAAATCAAGGAATATAAAGAAAGGAAGAAACCATTCTAGCAATCCTATAGCCAGGTCTCATAAAGAAAGGTAGAGGCTATCAAGGATAAAATAGGAGCTCTGGTGCTCTATTCCTTGCTTGTGAGTATTCAGGGCCTCACTTTCTCCCATTAAAGATAGTGAGGATTGGGTTGGGTGTGAAACTGTGACAATTCATTTATTGGAAGAGAGAAAGTGAGAAATGTGGCATAACCCAACTCTATTAGATGCCATACAAGCTGAAAAGGAGAAAAGCATTTGGATGGTGTACAGTGGGATCTCACAAAGGAAATCGGCCTCACCCTTTCAACATCCTGCTTCTCTTGTACACCCTTCAACAGAGTATACCCTAGGTGTATCTCTTCCCTCCTGATGTTGTCTTTAAGGAACATCGTTCCATAGTCAAGAAGTTTATTTCCATTTTTTTTAACAGAATATTGATTTTATCATGAAAGAGAATGGATTTGCTTTATAGATGTTTTCACTGAAATACATGCACTCACAAAGCAAAATGCCTAGAGACCTTTGGAGCCTTTCTTTCCCCTGTGGGGAAAAGGAGTTGAATGAAATGATTCCGCATTCAGAGTTATGATTACCACATGACCACATGGGCCTTCCATTACCCAATTTGTTTGCTTCTAAAGACAGGGACATTTAAGGAATCCTGACAACTTATCAAAATTCTGGCCAGATTAATTTTACAAATAGACGTTTTGCGGATGTAATTTATCATGGAGAAAAGTTTTGCTCTTTAGGGGACCCATTTTCCCATGTGATTTATTCAAAGATCTGTTTCTCTTAGGTGTTTGGGCTTACTATGGGAGAAAGACTATCTGACGCTTTTATTTCTGTGGAAAGAGTGTGGTAATCATAGCTCATGCTTACTTCTTAATTAAAGTTTGCCCCCCTGGCTAGCCGAAAGACCCATGAGGCTCATCTTCAAAGCAGGCATTCATTGCTCACTACTCCGGAGTCCTGCAGTTAAGATGACTCAGCTATTTTCTGTCTCCACTTTAGCATGCCTGCCTCTGCCCAATAACACTAGTCTAATCTCCTTTTCTCTATTTCAGTTCTCTTGCTTGCTTATTATCTACCACCTCCCCCATTTTATTCCCGTCTGTCTTCAAATCACATGGATTCCATAGGCTGGTGACTTCCCCATAATGCCTTCTTTCAGTGTAACTCTCAACTTCTTTCTATAGCCCTCTACTGTTGCCAGCTGCTGCCTGTATTTTTATACCTCCAATCCAAACCCTCCAAGGGAAAAGGGGTTTTGGGTCAGTCAATCACCTTCAGTTTAGGGAGCAAGATGCCTAGGGACCTTTGGAGGCTTAACGTGCTTGTTAGGGCTCTAGGGACAGGCTCCCTTGCAATCTTCCATCTAAAATGGTTTTAGAGTCAAATTGCTGATCCAATCATCAGTTGACAGAGCGGTGGCATTATGTGGCAGAAATCATACCAACAAGAGCCCAAGAAGCTGCCAGGAATAGATAAGGGGTTAAGACAGACACTAGATATGTGTCCTTTCTTGCGATTTCAGGGGACGAACTATGCTCTATCCTCCAGAGTTCTCAGTTTTCCATGCCCTCACCCTGATAAGAAAATATAGGAGCTTTGGGAACTAATCAGATTTAGTACTAAACTGGCAGTTTGTTTTGATTGTTTGTTTATATTTGTTTTTAATGTCAGAACAGTTACTCCTATCTCCCATTTAAGTTCCCTAAACATTTCATCCTGGTGCTGTGCTGCTCTGTGTTTAGAACACGTGAAAAGGCTGAAGCCCATTAGAACCACAGACTATCTATTATTCATCATTTTTATCTCCAGTGTCTAGTATCATGCCTGATACAGAGAACATTCACAATAAATATTCCATGAATGAAAATAAGCCTATGCAACATGAATTACAACCAAAATCTGTTAGCAGAAAAAATACAAATAACTTGATTGCCTGCAGTTTGGGATTATCTAACTAAGTAGGATACATCCACTTAGTTGCATATTCTCTGTCTTGCCAGAGATAGAATTGCAAATTCACCTGTGCAGACGTGTATGTTTGTATATATGTTGGTGCATATGTCATCAGTCCTTGAACATATACTTTCTCCATCTCTACTTACATGCAAAGTACATTGGAAATATATTTGGTGTAAAACAGATGCATTCTTTTTTAACTGGCTGAAATAAATTATACCTGTGTATTTTTTTAGATACAGATAAGAAACATTTAAGCGTGTGTGTGTGTGTGTGTGTGTGTGTGTACAGAGACATGCATATATCAAAAAGGGAAAAGATTGGAAATACTAAAAAGCATGAAGGTAAGATTGGTTCAGGAAAATAAATTAGTTTATTCTCTTTAATGTTTACACAATATGCTATATAATGCTAGAATAACATATTTTCCACTGTGTATGAGTAATAGGTAGCAGGTACTGTATCCATAAGGAGATAGACACAGGCAGTAGTGCCTAGAAAACTCAATCCCTTCACAGGCAGCTGACCTTACGAGTCGGAAAGAAATCAGTCCAGTTACATAAAACATTGGCAGAGCATGTAATAACTGAAGTGGCACTAATAGTGAAATACAGCAAATGCTCCAAGTCCTTTTCATATAAAAAAGAGGTCAAGCTTCCAGATGTTTCCACTGATTCATAAATAATTGGCTACTGTTACAGTTACACTGCATTTTAATGGAGTTAGGCCATGTGGCTAATATTAGTTTGAGTCATGTAAATAGTTCAACCGATATTTAAGAAAAACTTAAAATCGGCTTAAATATCATTTATTGATAAGGATGGCCATAACATCCTTTTTATACCAACTTGTCTTTCTGTCCAATGTAGTATTTAGATCGTAAAGCCTGCCAAGTAATAAAGTTATTAAATAGGTACAAAACTACAAAGTCATTCTTGATCCCAGAGACTGTCTCTGAACATTGCAATGCATGTTGAAAAGGTTTATTCTTTTAGCAATACTTAAAATCCCACATGTAATATCTGCTGCCCTCCCTGAGGCTCACATTATTTACTGCATGTCTCTTCTTTTTTAACCTGATTGTCCAAAGGTCTCTGGAGACAACTTTTTTTTTCAAGAAACTAACTTATTTTGAGTCGTTATTGTTTTTTTTTTTTTTTTAAATCTGTACTCCGCTGAACATTCCTGCCCTAGAATTTATCTGTCACACCTCTGACCACATCCTTCTTCAGTCAAGCCTTAATTAGCATTTTGATACTTTCTCCACAAAGACTCAGTAAAGATTGATAGCAGGTGCCGGCATAGCTATTTTATATTGAGTAGTCAAGAAAGCCTGCATTAAGGTGGAAACATTTAAGCTGATATTTGCATGATTAGAAGTCATGTAAGAGCAAGGAAGAAGTGATTAGAGGGCCTTAAGGCAAGAATAAGTTGGGCATGGTCAAGAACAGATAGAAAAGCAGTGTGGCTGAAGAGTGCTGAGCAAGTATCACAGTGGAGAGAAATTGGGACAGGGCATGCTCTGGCCAACCATGAGAGCTTGGGAAGCCAGGGTAAGGCATTTGAAATATACTTTCCACATGATGGGAAAACACTGTGAATTTTACATAGGGGAAGAACATGTAATAATTTATATTTTTAAGAGAACACTGTACTGCTGAATGGAGAATGGATTGATTGAAGAACAGAAGTAAGGGCAACTAGGTAGAAGACTCCTATGGAAATTCAGCTCAAAGATGAAGGTAGCTTGAACTAAAAAGATTTGAAAATAGAAATAGATGGATTCAGGAATATTTTGGAGATAGAATCAACCAGTCTTGCTGATAAACTACATGTGGGTATGAGGGAAAGGGAGAACCAAGGATGGTCATATGCAATATTTGACATGAGCAACTAAGAGGATGATGGTGTCTTAGTCAGTGTTCCATTTGAGTCCAAAAGGAGGGAAAAAACGAATGACCCAGATCAAGGTAGTTAGGAAGGAGTTAATTTCCTCTTACTCAAGAGGATGTCAGCCTTTTTGTTCTATTCAGGCCTCCGGGTGATTGGATAGGACCCACCCACACTAGAGAGAGTAATCTGCTTTACTCAGTTTAATTTCATCCAGAAATATTGTCACATACACACCCAGAATAATGTTTGACCAAATGTCAGAGCACCCTGTGGCCCAGTCAAGTTGACATATAAAACTAACCATCACAATCTGTTTTGTATCCATTTCTCATGCCTTTCATCCTGTTGATGTGGATTCAATGCAGATGCTTCTTTCTAAACGCATACATTGCATAGATGCACTGGATGCATCCAGGTCACCTATCAAGGACAGCTCTCCTATAAATAAACAGTAAAGATTTCACAAATCCTTTCCCAATTTTGGTTATCTGCACAGTTGCTATATGCACAGGGGAGGTGAATATAGCCAAAAGTTTGAGGACGATGAGATACAAGGTTTGAGACAACACCAATACTTGAGGACCTAAAACTCCATCAATTTCTTCTAATTAGATGGAAGATTATATTATGGAGATGGGGCCATAAATGCAGTTTGGACCCAAGTCTATTTATAGGAATTCCACACTATGGATAGTTACACTGGTGCCAATCTGTGATTATTCATTGTTGTTCAACCCTGAAACTAATTACCTGGTCCCTTGAGTATACAATCAGCATAAATATATATTGTATTTCCAGAACTTCACATTGCCTGTCTGATTGGTACAGTAAGTATCATCATTATGGAGGAAAGGCCAAGTGAGAGCTTCTGAAATTGCCTACTATACCCACTTTCCCTTGGTCAAAATAGTAAATAGGAAGCAATAGAACATCTCAGGAGGAATAGTGTTGCAAAGATTAGTACCACTATCAAACCTTCATTGGATTCAGGGATGATATTTTCCTTCATCTGGCTCTTAAAAAATGGATGGAATGTGGCAAATGACAGTAGACTAATGTAAATTTCTCCAGATAGTCACAGCTGTCATGCTAAATGCGTCCTTACTGGAGCAGATCCACAGCCTCTCTATTTTGGTATAAGGCTATTGATCAGATGACAAATGTTTTCTTCTTTAACCCAAACAAGAGGCAAGGAAAAAGCAGTTTGCATTCACGTAGCAATTGTAGCAGTTCAGATTCAATGTATTGCCCCAGAGTTATTTTATCTTCTCTGGTTTTTTATAGAAATATGGTTATAGGGACAAGATCATCTTCACATTCTACAGAATATCAGGTAGTCTACTGTATTTATGACATCAAACAGATTAGATCTGGTAAGCAGTGGACATCACTGTGGCCACCCTAATAAAATACTTCTGTGTCAATGAGAGGGAAATAAAGCTTCAAAAGGTCCAGGAGCCTCCCATGTTCAAGAAGGTTTTTAGGGCCCAGTATCTGGGGGCACGCTGAGTTATGTCCTCTAAAACAAAAGACAATTATTTCACTTTGCGACTCCTACTACTAAGAAAGAGACACAGTGATTGGTGGGCTGCTTTAGATTTTGAAAGCAAAACATACTGTATTATAAGGCATAATCAAGGGCTAGATTTAAGGAATCAAATCAGCAGATTATTATGACTAGATCCTTGTCAGAATGTTTAATCCCAAATTGTGGATCAATGCTCCAGGGTCAATAAATTCTCCACTCTCCAGCTTTATAGTCTGTATTCTTCTGGTGAACATTCTCATTTCTATTCTAACATGTTCCCTGTTCCCTCAGTACCTGCTGGTATATATTAGCCAATTTCTAAAACTCCTCAAGCAAATAGGCTTGAACAACAATAGTTGTATTTCTCAGAATGGCTGTGCTAAGAGATCTACCCTGGTTATTGTCCTGAAGTCAATGAGAAGCAGTGGGTGCAAATGCTGAGGGCAACAAGCATCATCTTGTAAGGCAACTTCCTCAGATGTGGCTATTGCATCGTTTCCATGGGAAAGGAGTCTGCTTCTGCAAAGAAGAGGAAAGGAGTTGCTTCCACCATCCTACAGTTTTAAGGGAATCTAGAGAATGAAGAATCTCAGCCTTCCCCAATCAAATGGCCTCATGATAAGTCTTAGAGTCCCTATATTTTTCTGTTAAAGACCTGATTTGATATGGGAGAGGTGTTTCAGATATGTATTCAGCACAGTCTGATTTCTGATTATAGGGCAACAGAGTTTCTTAAAAGATGCAGTAGAGGTCCCTGGACTTCCGTAGGCATTTGATTTTCTTTAGTCTATTATTTTCTTCTGCAAAAGATTCCACTGCCATTAACAAAAGCCAGCCACTCCACAATTCTTATAATTATCTTTCCCCCATAACATTAAAGAGCAACTGCCATTGTAAAAAGTAGCACCTTACCTTCTATCTGAACCTTATCCTATTTTAACTGTAGATCAAATCTTTAGTAATTGTGAAGCTACTATACACCATGAGATATCAACCTGCATATTATTAACAAATGAATTCTTAGAGTGCATGAGTTTTGTCTTCGAGGGTTGTTTCTGATCCTAGTTTTAATCTGAGTTCCCCAGAAAGCAGAGACTAAAGTCTTGAACTTTTACTAGAGAGAGACTGAGGAGAAATGAGAAGTGAGACAGAAAGAAGGAAGTATCAGTAAAATGATGTACTATTTAACTGGCCACCGCATTGTATCAAGTGCAACCAATTGATTGGTTGATTTCACTTACACCTTCTTCCAAGAGGCCATGTAAACAACTACTTCTCAGTTCTGTCCATACTCAAAAGGAGAAGGCAAATATATTAATCTGTTCCTGTATCCTATAGATCACTCCACAGGCCTCCTGTCTTCCATTGGTTTGACCCACAGAGTTTTAACTCACACACACCTAGCTTGTACATGTGTGGATACTGAGGGGGCCCTGAGAAGTCTCAAGCTTTAGTGTGAACCAAGAAGCTACAGGCATAAAACTAAGGGTATACAGCCCAAACTTGCAATGAGGCAATCTTAGGTTGTACCATTGTGAAGTTGATGGAAGCCCATGTAGAACTGGGTTGTCTCAGCAACAACTAAAACAAGAGATGGGAGAGACTAGGAGAATAAAAAATGTATAGAAGAAGTGTCTGATAGATAGACCAAAATTATGGGCTGGAAAACCTACCGGGAGCTAACAATAAGACTACCCAGTACGGTTTGAATGTTTTTATTTGTGTAGATATATCTTACTTATATCTACCCTGTCATTTTTATTTGGAAAATCCATTTGCATAGTAGGATTATAATATAAAAACAAGGATTTTTCTCTCTATATATGAATATCTTCACCTTGGTGCAAATTTTTCTATTTTAACATATATGAATTGTCAGTAAGAAAACTAAAGAAAAATAAAGCTGTGTTTTGCTGTCTGTGGTCATCCACATGCACACACACACACACACACGTTGCGGAAAGGCAGAGAACTGCTATCTTCACTAGTAAATGGAAAAGTGTGAGTATTTAAAAAAATTAGAGGCATGAGCCATTTATATTTTTCTGTAGACCTTATCCTGGTTATTGAGGTTGCATATTCAGAGTAAAATAAATTATTGTCCTTTTTAACTTTAGAAACACCCAAAAATACATAGATACATGGATATTCAGTCAGAATATACTCAAAGGTGTATATGTGACTCTGTGTTTTTGTGTGTGTGTTTGTGCATGCATATGTGTGTACGGAAAAATCTCTTTCTTTGAAAGACCTTAGTTTATCTCCCACCTCCATGTTTCAAACAACTCTAACCACACAGATGCAGGTCCAGATTAATTCTGATAATCTACAGCAATTGTCAATGGTATCTATAAATAAAGATAATTATTGATTTTTGCATAAATAAAAATTAATGGCATAAATACATGCATGAGTATAAAATAAATAATTTTCGAAGTAAAATACATGTTAAAAAGTATTTGTTTGTGAGTTGGATTTGTATTGGATTGAATAGTAAAATACTGTCTACTTTTTTTTTTTTTTTTTTTACAAATAAACAAATTCAGTTCACAGGTGAACAAAGCAAGGGTTAGGGATGCTGACCCCCAATGTAGGAGAAAATCTCCACTTTTGACTCCCCCAAAATTTAATTACTGATAGCCTGCTATTGAAGAGAAGTCTTACTGATGACATAAACAATTAACACATATTTTGTATGTTAGATGTATTATATACTGTATTCTTGCAGTAAAGTAAGCTAGGGAAAAGAAAATGTTATTAAGAGAGTCTTAAGGAAGAGAAAATACATTTACAGTACTATCCTATAAAAAATCCAAGTGTAAGTGGATCCACACAGTCCAAACCCAGGTTGTTAAAGGGTCAACTGTATTTCCAGAAAGGAATGGATGGTGTGTATATGGGAAAACAGTTGAAAAAGTAGACTGCCAGTTACAAATGAGGTAAAGGTCTGGGAAATTTTTTCAACTTTCTTTTTAGATAATGTTTTTAAATGTTTAAATGGTCTTTTAGACGTTTAGACTACACCCTATGGGAATATATTGAGAACTAAAGAGAAGCTTTATCACAAACTCCCAATAAAGCAGAATTCTGCCACAAGAGCTATAAAAATGATGTGATAAAGATGGAGAAGTGAAAGTGAGAAAGTGTCAAGATGAACAAAATTTTGTTGGAGTCCTAACTTCAATCTGGAGAATTAGCAAAGCCTTCACTATTAGATACAGGACATTTAGAATGCACATGGATTTTACAATAAAATTTCAAATGATTAGCCTTAGGGATTCCTAGTTATAGGAAATTTTAAGCAAGTAAAAAATACTTTCAGCAAGTAAAATAATATTAGATTGTAAATGGTATTATTCAAAAGAGATAATTTAACCTGACCATGCAAATAATTCAGAGACAATCTAAAATAAAGTATATTTATGACTCTGGGAAGTTCTTAAGCACTGACATTCTCAAGTTGATATAAAATAAGTCCTCTTTACATGTTCCTTGGTGCTGCCACCAAAAGGTCATGCTGGTGAGGCAAACAATTGACCCTATAAAAGTTTCAGTCTTGCAACTGGGGAGGAAATTTGCCATTTAGTTTTCATGCAGTTACTAATGACACAAAACCATATTTTTATATTGTTTTTTTTCAGAGCTGGAGAGTAATGAGCAACTCTATTTTTAGAAATTTTTGGTAACTTGTGTTTGCAGGTACCCAAGATAGTATTTGATTGTGTCATGCTATCAGATGTATCCAAATCTGAAACTGGTAGATCATACCAGTGTTTAACAAAATCCAAATGCATTTAACAACAGATAAACCTCTACACAAGAAAAAGGCTGTGTTTTCAATGTTAAATGATCTTTATATAGTTATCCAATACCAAACATGTAGGGTTTTCATAGAATCCTTACTAACTATAATTAAATATTTATTCCTTTAGATCGTACAGAGCATACATTAGGCTGATTATAACCAGTGGACAAAGTAAACATCATCTAATTAATTTATGCTATACTCTGAATTGATAAGCCTCTCTTCTTTGTGTTCTATTCCATTCATTATTTTATACTGGGTCTGCTGCCAAATCACTCTCAATAGAAACTCTACAGGCATCAGTTTTTCCAATAACAAGTCATATTTTTATGGTGAATTCAGTATTTTAAATAGATTTACATGAACCCATTTTTCAGTTAGTTAACATGAGTGAAGAAGTTTATTATTTTTAAGTTTTCTTTACAATTTATGTTAATGAATTATTTGGAAAGAAATATCAGAAGCTAAAAAGGTGATATTTATAGTATATATGTAACCCACATAACTCTGTGAATTAATATACACCTATATAAATGGGTACTAAATTCAGTATTTTTAAACAGTCACAATTCTGTACAATATCATCTTTTAATATATTTACAGAAAACAAAATAGAATAGTGATTAAATATTCCACATGAATATCAGTGTTTCAAGAACATCTTTGGCTGGAGCTGGTTTTGAGTCTTCTTCCTCCCAAATATTGGGTGTTTTGCCTCCTTGTTCAGTTGGTGGTTTTGCCCATTGTTGGTGTGACTGTTTCCCATCAAATATCAATGTTATGGGAACCTATAATTTCCTCACAGTTCTGTATTTTTAGATAAATGGAAGTTCACGAAATTCTTCTTTGAAGGGAAATATGAAAACTCTTTCAACAAGTTTAAGCAAAAGTTGAGAGTTTATTACAACCCAGAAAAATCAGAGCCAAATATTTAATTACTGATGCTTACCAGCTATTAATCAGTGATGCCAGCATTCAGAAAGAGCCCCTCCCTGTCAGTAAGCTAACCAACCTTTAAGGTTTTTCATTACACCCAAGTCTCCTTGCCTCTTGGCATTAACTCAATAGATCCTAGGCTTTCAAATGTGTGTGTCATAAAGCCTTGTTGCCAAATTATTGCATGATGTAGTCGGGCACTAGCAATAAGTCATGTGATTAGAAACTGAGATGAAAGGGCACATTGTTTAAAAGAGAAATATCATTTCAGATTTCTTTTTTCTTTTCTTTCTATCTTTTCATTCTTCTACTATTCTAATAACCCAGAACTACAAAGGCATAATTGTATGTAAATGATTTCTCTCCATGCTTCTTATACATTTCTCTTCACATCAAACCCCAGATATATGAGCTAATTTTTAGAGGTAATTTTAAAAATAATTTTCAAATTCCTTTGTATTTTTTTAGAGTTTCATTGATAAATACTTGAAATACATTACTGTATAAATTTAAGTCATACATCATGATGGCTTGACTGACATGTACTGGGAAATGATTATCACAATATGTTCAGCTAAAATACATCATACATATAGGTACAATAAAAAGAAAAGAAAGAAGAAAAAAAATTCTCCTTGTGATAAGAATTCAGTATCTACTCTCTTGACAAATTTCTTATGTATCACACAGCAGTGTTAGCTATAGTCATACTTTTGTACATTACATCCCTACTCCTTATTTAACTTATAACTCAAAGGCTATACCTTTTAAGTGTATAAAGTGATTTTCAAAAGTAAAAAACCAGAGGTGCTCGAATGAAGGAAATAATCAGAAGACACATCAGAATATAAAGATATTTTGATCTTTCTCTGATCATCTGACCTTATGTCTGCCAAATATTTGTGATTCCCTACATGAATTCTAATTCAGTTGGCCTGTCACCACTCACTATTAAATACATTATCTGCAAACCATACTGCCACAGACACTGGAACACTGCCCATTCTCTGTGGTTTCTCTTCAAAAGAAAAAAAAAATCCTATCTCCCATTCTGAGAAGTGCAATAATTTATTCTAATTTTTTTCTTCAGCAACATTTTTAGAGCAAAAACAAAAGCCAATGATCAGCAGAAGAACCAGAAATAGTACAGACAAATTCAACCACTCTTAAATAATATGCGTTCATTCTTTTCTACAATTTTTCCTAACTTGCTCCATTATTTCTAATATTTTTTTCATCCCTAAGACCTGCTGAAATTTTTGACCTGAGCCCTACTAAATATGGAATACCCTCTTTACATAATAGCTTGTGAATCAAATTAAGACTCTCCCCCTGCTTCCTATAGGTTTTTTTTCCAGTTTCATAATACAATGATGATTAATTTGCATTATTTCCTATTAGAGTCTCACACCTTTCCTCCCTGTTACATAAAGATTTTTAAGGAATTTGTATTTGTTTAATCTTAATTCAAGTAGAAGTCTTACTGAGAGGGCAAGGGTCCATTCCCTACTGCTGAATGATGGAAAGAATGAGGTCAACTTGCCTTTATGAAAGATTTGAATCACCTTTGCTATAGACCAGGCACTAAACTAGGCATCTTTACAGACAGTATCTGACATTTAATCTTAATGTCACAAATACAGGAGTAGGCATCTTTATAATATAATTTCAAGGATGTTAAATACTTTGTTTAGGATCAGAGAAATAAATTGGTGGACTGAAGATTTAAGCCCAGTCTTCTGATCAAATCCTATGCTCTTATATCAATAACTGGGCTTCTTAATAGTGGCCCATGCTGATAGTACTTGTCCAAAGACCTTTGCTAAGTCCATATCAAAAGCTTCTCCTACCAATAAGAACCTCAGAATGCCATGATTTCCTATCTCTAGGATTTAAAGTAATAGTAACTTTGTCCCCAGACTTTCAGTTACTTAACTCCCACATTAGCATTATCAAAGTAGTCTTCTGAGCAAATCTGGCTCCATAAAAATGACATTGTAGTTACACTTGCTTGGTTGTTGAACAGCAGTTACAGTGTAATTAGTGCCACTTAATGGAAAGCGTTAGTGAAGTGCATATCGTTATTAATCAAACTCCAATATAAAGCTGGCTACAGTAATAATGAGTGCAATTATGGGCTGATGAACTGTTAAACTTGAAAACTGACCCTAACCAAATTTTCTTTCTTCAGAAAGTAATAAAACTCAAAGGGCTGAAAATCACTTTATTTCTCTGGGCTCTCTTGCCACAAAAACAACTTGGGAGATATTTTCTCATGCTCCACGTTTTATAATTTCATGCACACTGAAGCTTGTAAAGTGGTGTGAGTATTGGAAAATGTGACCCTAAAGATAAGGTCAACTCTAATCTGAACCTGACAAGAGTTGATCCAGCCCAGACTCGTTACCTACCAGACAATGTAGAATTTTATCCGGCTACTTTACAGAGTTTCACACACACCAAAATCAAACATAAAAACTGTCCATTGAGCCTGAATTAGCCAGCAGGCAAATTCAAGTTCAGAGTAAAATACTTGTTCCCTTAAAAAGTGTTTGACAAAATCCCTAGAGACTTGTGTAAGATGAGAGTCCCACACTCGTCTTCTCTAAATCTTGCAATGACTATTTGACAAATCTTTAATGGCATCTGCAATTCTTTGTATTAGAAAGTGTGTTTAGCATTTATATGATGCCCGACGTGTTTAAAGCATGGTTTATTGCCTTGCCTTGTTTTAGCTCCACATATCTTTCTACGTAAGCTCCTTTCCAAATGAAATATCCTTGCTTTTCCCCAGTAATGATTAGAATGTCTTCTCACTCTTAAGCGTTCCTAAACATTTTTTGCAGCTGCATAAGCTAGCTGTCTCATATCATCTGATCACTGAAGAGGAAAGTTCTTGCTCTGAACCAGGGACTTGCATTTTACATGTATTGTCAGGATTGAAATTTTATCAAATTAGTAAATACCAATAAAGAGAATTGGAACAAATTTGCTAAATTCACTACATCAGGCATCCCAGAGCAATGTCCGGTAATTGACAGATGTGAACTGGATTCGCGACACACGAAAAACACAAGAGGAAGAAACAAAAAGAAAAGAGAACTAAAGCCTAAAAATAATTGCACAATCTATTAAAGATGGATATTAAAACAACCCCCTAAAATGGAAGCAGAAGTGTAGAAGAGGAGCCTTGAGAGTTCTGTTATTTTTACTCCCACTGCTAGCTAAAGAATGAAGCCAACCTCTTTAACATGCACTCACAGCCTTCTGTGATTTGGCTCCAACTTCAAGTTCCAATCCTTTTTTCTCCCACATCCATGCAAGTGCATACTATTGGGTTGATAAATATGCCTTGTGTTATGTTTTCCTTGCCTCATTATCACACAATATTATAAATGTCTTTTCAGCAACATTTTTAAATTCAGTGCATACCTGTGATCTTGAAGATTGTTCAAGCAGAGGGGAGATGTTTAGGGAAGAAAAGTGAAGAAAGTCCAAGAGAGAGAATTCATCTCAATTCCCCAGATTCAGCCTCCTTTTAACAACTCTCGCAATGCCCAAGCATAATCGATAATTCCGGGTGCATTCACCAATAATTTTCTCTATCCAGCCTGCTCAAATGGCAGCATTTCCTTACTCGATAAAAAATAGCTGAAAAGCCTTTTAAAGGCAAAAATGTTAGCCAAATTACCACTATCACAATGTAGTTATTTTTTCTGTCATGTTTCAAAATATGATGTTTTCCACTTTATGTATTGAGTTCGTTTGACTCTGAAGTTATTCCTGGACAAACACCTTCCATTAATTTTAGGCACATTCATTTCATTTACTCAGTAATCATATGTAAGTGGTGTACTTAGGAGAATAAACTTTAAAAACAAAAGGAGCTATAACAGTTTTACATCTGACCTTTCAGCTCCCAAAGACTCTAAAAACTACCTATATGTTCTTTATTATCAAATCTTAAACAATAACAATAGTATTATCACTTTCCAATTGTGCGTTTACTATTTTTACACATTTTAAATACTTTTAATGCACTTTAAAAATTTGGAGTGCTTTTTATTTCTACTATAAGTTTATAAATAATTGTTCTTTTCAAGAAAATCAAGTTATCTGTGAATGCCATCAGAAAGCCCCCCTTTTTTGTATACCTCAATAAGTCTCCTTATTCCAGTGCTAGAATATCCTCCAAGTACTCAATGGAAGATCCATGCAGCTAGTGTTTTCTTGACCTGAAGTGACACACTGTGCCAAATAAGTGCCACCTTCAAATATGTAGTTAATATTTATTATTGTCCGCCTGAATAACACATACTAATGCTTAAATTTCCCCAAACTTCATTAACTGGATGAAGTAGTCTGTGTCTCCCTCACGTTAGAGCTGCAGCTGAATAAAACTGCCTGTAGCTGACACAGAAAAAAATCAGATTGCCTAGAATGAAAAATAAAGCCAAAATAACAGTTCAGTTGATAGGGTTGTATTTGAGAAGCCCAGTCATGGGCAATTATTATATTTCATATAGTAACTTCACCTTTACGTAATTAACTTTTCCTGCTTAGTTTTAATTAGCTGTTCTAGCTTCCCAATTTTGAGGCTTGTCAAGTTAACAAAAAATTAACAACTTTTACAGCGCCCTCTTAAAAAAAGGACATTCCTAACTATAAAAATGGAAGCAAAATAGTAGGGATGTATCAAAAAGAAAGTGACAGGAGAACATTTGCCAAATTTTAAGTATCCCAAAAAACAACTGTACATAGTAAGAGAAAATAAACAGATCATTTGTACTTCACTGCATGAAGTAAATCCAAGACAGCTCATTCATTTTCCTTTCCACAAAAGGCCCTCTCCTTTGCTAAGACCGATAAGAAAGGAAGATGCAAACTGAGCTCAATCCTTCTCTAATGCATTAAGAACTCAGCACATGTTACCCAGATAAAATATAAAGTATGCTAAAAAATTTGTGTGTGCACTAAAAGATTAACCATTTCACCTACTCCAGAAACTAAAACAAGGAATGGACGTGTATGAGCACGTCTGTGTATTTGTGCGTCTATGTTATATTCACTTTCCATCTATAAATAGGTAACACATTTAGCTGCTGCAATAACTTACCTCATATTCCATTGCAAGGCCAAGATATGATTCTCTATCAGGAATTTGAGAAGGTACTTCTCAGAAACCCTTTGAAACGTGTGCCTTGCAAAAAATAATGGCTCGGGACAGAACCATTAAAATGTTCCCTCTTAAGGATTCCGGTTATGTAAACACTTTTCTTCAGGTAGAGGGGTACTTGTAGGTCAAATTAAGCCACTAGTCCAAGGCCCAAACAGTTATTACAGGTCATTATAATTCCTAGTATGATCTTAATTGGAGTGTTAGAACTAGAAAGTGTATCAAAAATTATGTGATCCAACTTCTTTATTTGTACAGAATAAAGTACTGAGAGAGAGAAAAGTTACAGTGTCCTAACTCAGCTTCTGGTTATTGTCAAAATAGGGCCTGGAAACCATGTCTTCTGGAGGCTCCTTTAGAGTATTTTCCACCATTTTGGAAGAGTATTATTTATATCATACGTACATTCTTTGCCTTTGAAGGATTCTTTGTGCGGTCCCTATAGGCAACAAAATTTTCTACTCCCTTTAAAATCCAGCTTGATATATACACATTCTAATCTCACAAGAGCCTCTAACATGATCTGGGCAGTGTGGTCAAGGATAGTTGTTTGGGAATTGGAGAAATCAAGATTTCACCCTGACTTTACTAGTAAATGACTTGGACTTGATCTTTGATGTGCCTTTTCCTAGGATGCAAAATTAGGGATAGGTGTTAGATTGCATTCATATCCATTCCAGTATGATTTATGTCATTGTTTACCTAAACTTTTCAAAGTCACCATTTGTTAAAATTCTAAAATTGAAAGTAGCTCAATCAAAAGGTAAAAGTGTACTTGAAATTTACATTGATTATTTTCACATAAAGAGCACAGTTAATCATTATATTTTTGTGTTTTTAGTCAAACAATTTTTAGAGCAATAAAATTCATCTTTTTCAAAAATTTTGATAACATTTATGTAAATCATGGGGATTTTCCCTCTAGTAAAATGTTGCACATCCAAGAAAAAAAATTATCCTTATATTTTCAGTCTTTACACCTTAGAAAGAATGCAAACACTGAACTATTGCAAAAATATCCTCAAATATAAGATTTGAATGCAATAATCTCAGTTTCTAAAAATGCCTTGCCTACCTTTAAAATATTTTAGATTGCTCACAGTTTAAGTCCAAGCTCGGTAGGCAAACAATACCACCTATTTTCTATTTTCATGAAGATCATATGAAATAATTTTTTCAGGGCATCTGGGTGGCTCAGTTCATTGAGCATCCAACTCTTGATTTCGACTCAGGTCAGGATCCTAAGGTGGTGGAGCTTGAGCCCCAGTTCTCAGGCTCTGTGCTGAGGGTACAACCTGCTTAAGATCCTCTCTCTCTCCACCCTCCCTCCACCCCACCCATCTCCACTACTGGCACTCTCGCACTCTCTCTCTCTAAAATTAAAAAAAAGAAGAAGAAGAAGAAGAAAAGAAAAAAAGAGGGGCACCTGGGTGGCTCAATGGGTGAAGCACCTGAGTCTTGATTTTGGTTCAGGTCATGATTGGTTCCGTTTTTGAGTTTGAGCCCTGCATCAGGCTCTCTGTCAGCACAGAGCCCACTTTGGATCCTTGGATCCTCTGTCTCCTTCTCTCTCTGCTCCTACCCCCCCGCCCCCCCGCCCCTGCTCTCCCTCACGTGCTCTATCAAAAATAAATAAACATTTTTAAAAAATCCTTTCTATTTTTAATAAGTTATATTCACTTTCCATCTATAAATATGTATCACGTTTAACTGCTGCAACAAATTACGTCATATTCTACTGCAGGGCCAAGATGTGATTCTATGTCAGGAGTTTGAGAAGGCACATCTCAGTGGCTGAGGTGACTCTGTGTTTTAATAGTGTGGCATTATGGCATTTAGCACATATAGCACATATAGCATTTAGACAGAAAGACTCCTACCTCACTAATTTGAGTCACACAGGTAGATGTGATTCAGTTCCTTTTATGTCAGTGCATGTTAAAATGCAACACTCCTATTACAGTTCTTTTAACCAAAGTCTTCCAACCACACTCATTTGTAGCAACAAAAATGATACGTTTTGAATTAAGAAATGAATGGATTTTTTTAATCTTTTTTCCAAAAAATCATTATATCATTTTTGTATTTCTTTATGGAAATTTTTTAAAGAAAAACATATATAAGATAAAATATACATTAAAACAAAAATGTCTAGAACATTTTATTTTTTCCTGTCTCCTATGCAATTATGTCAACACAAGTAAAATTTCAAAGAAATACTCTGGTATTTCTATCAGTTGCCAGTCACTATTAAATAACCCACTATGCTTCCAGCATAGAAATTAGGGCTGGTAGTTATTGGTTAATTAACAGACCAATCTTCATCTTGAAAAAGTTTTAATTAAATTACATTAGTTTTACAAAATGAAGATTATAATCACTTTTATTTACTCCAAAATAAGTTGTCTTAGACTGGTTAAACTCATAAAAAAAAAAAAAAAAAAAAAAAGGCTTTTCACTTAAAGCTACAAGGAATAAGATAGGAGAAGGAGGGAAACTCAGTAATTAATAGATGGAAGTTTATTATGAACTTTATAGCAAATAAATAGTACATTGCTTTATCAGAGAAAATAATTCTATAATAGGATGAAAACACTGAGCTTGGAATAGACCCAAACGAAATAAGTCCCCACGAAGTACTTCTTGGCTTCCTAGCACAGTTTCTAATGCACCATTCACACCGCGGGACCAGCAATGTCCTGGCAAGCCCTATTTCTGTTATATTGTAACATCAATAAGTCCAGCATATTTTAGAGATTTTGAAGTAAGCAAAGACAAAGAACACCATTGTGTTCTATTTCCCATTTTGAGGTTTTCACACCAAGAATTATCATTTTCATTTTGCCTGTTTTCTCAACCGACCTCTGTGTTAAATTCAATCATTTCTAAAAAATCATATTAATAACAGCATGATTCAAGAAACCAATTTGTGTCCCTAGAACAAAGTGAGATCGTGTAAACATAATCAGCTGAAGAGGAAGGAAATATATTGTAAAATGAAGTTTCAAATTCTTGTTTCTGAAATTTATTCTGTTTGCACTATAAAAATTATCAGCAGAGAAGGTAACACTAGGCTAACTTTTCAGCCTGTTTGAAGGCTGCCAAAATGCAAAAATATTGACATCTAGAATTGTGTTTCATATCACATCACACTTGAGTAAGTTTTGGGAGTCAGCCTCCTCAAACCACCCACTCTCATTCTTCTACGTCTCATCCTACATTAATTTTCCATTTGGGCATTTATTGAGTCATTGGTGACTTGTGTACAAAGATAATAAACATGACATTGAAGTGCATTGTGGAAATAGCTAAAGGAGAAAAGGATAAATGAATTTTAAATTGGACTGAGGACCCTAATACATATTTATTTTTTATTTCCTCTTTGTTGATTACCACTGCTGCTCAAGTTGAATATTGTGGTTCTGTAAAAAGAAACCTGCTAACTAACCCCTTGCTTATTCTGCCAATTACTTTTTTGTGTATACTTGTAATTAAACCCATTCTGGGATTCATGTCAGCTTTCCCGTACAGCAATCAATACTAAATTGTAACAAAGGAAAAGAGACAATCTCTGTTGTTAGTAGATGTTGCCTGTACTTGTACAAATAAGATTAGAAGCAGCATGTAGAGTGAGCTGTGAGTACATGACATTTTCCCAATAACAGTTTTTCATTATTTTAAAGTGTGTATGAAATCCCTACCACCCTCGGTCTTCTTGGTCTCTCCCACATGTCACTGAGGATTCAGCTTTGGTTCATCTCCAGCTCTCTGACACAAAGCAAGGGCTTCTCGGCACCTGCTGTCCACGCCACCCACAAGATCAGTGTATTCCAAAAGCATACCACTTTCTGGGAATGAAATAACTTCTTTTTTTCAATAGAAATATTTAAAATTAGCATGGATTGACAGACATAACTTTAATTTTTAAAATCACGAAACAAGATACACGGCAACTTGCTTAAGACATGAATTCAAAAGTCAGTAAAAATAGATGTCCATAAAATAAAACATCATGTAATGCACTGAAAAATATCTCTTTCCTCTCTATTTTTTCCTCTGTAATTTTTCCTCTCTATTTTTGTTCTATGAAGACATTTCATGTCACTAAGTATTTATGTTATTTGGGGGGGAGAAGGGGAAGTATTCACTGAAGGTTTTCAAATGTCCTGAATTTTCAGAAGACAAAATGGCCGGCAGCATACTCAAGATAGATTTATTGCCCTTCACATTAAAAAAAAAAAAAGTGGAAAGTACAGTAAAGTAGTTTCACTTTTCAAATAACAGCTGAGTTAAAATACCAACAATGGTTATAGCATAATGCATGAGGTCAGTATTCACATTACAATTATTATCACAATGCATAGCTTACAATTCAAAAACCTTTTACTATCTATATTACATTATCATGGGTTAAGAGCATAATGTTAGCTCCCTGAACTTTCCATTTCATTGCTTTTGTTGGTTTTCATAAGGCTGGCCCTTAGAGGTAGGGATACTTACATCTTGAATTATAAGGATTTACACTCTTTCCTCAGTGCCTGAGACTTATATTCATCAATGTTAAAAGATGTTAGATGTATAAATCTCTACGGATCAAGATAAGAACATACACCCACAGGGGATTCTAATGTACTCTTTATATTTACTATTAACGTCCTTGTTACCATGGCTGTGTAATTTGAGTTCATATGCATTCATATTAGAAAGGTAAGATATTAAATGGCACATTTCTTTCATTGCTCTTGAAGCGAGATAAAAGAAAAAAATTAAATATGAAATCTGTACTAGGCAAATGCTTCCATATTTGCCTTTTTATCCGTGTGCTAGCTTTTAATTATAGACAACATTGACTCGTGTTCATGGCAAGAGTTGCACTTCTACCTCCGCAGACTTAACCTGACAGAGAGAATAATGGAACAGTACATGCAAAAATTCTGAGTTCATTATTCAGTGAACAACGCTGCTGAACCTAAAACTTGCCCAGTAGTTTTCCAGCTAGGAGTAGCATGTTTTTCTTATTTGAAAAAATGTAAAACAATTGCTAAACCATTTCTTGGGGTCTATTTCTCTAAGAGGGACTTTCAAAATCCACAATGTCTTTTATTGCGCTGCATTATTTTTCATTCTAGCAAAATATAATTCCATTTTCCAGCTGAAACAGTAGTCACCTTTTCCCCCTTGTATTCTTTGTAAACTTCCAGCTTTGTAATCGTGGTTTTAAGACGTGATTGTCTCCCACAGAGCATAAACTGGCTTTAGTGGACATCATCACACACTTTTATAAGCAACTTACATGTCCTTGTGTTTTTAGTTATACAAAATAATGTGAAATACCCATTCTTTGTTCATAGGGTTGCCAGATGAAATACAGCACATCTAGCTAAGTGAATTTCAGATAAACAAAGAGTAACTTTTTAGTATGAGTATATTTCATTCAATATTTGGGCCATATGTGCACTGAAAATCTAAACATTTGTATGAAACTCGAGTTTAACTAAGTGTTTTGTGTTTTTATTTGCTAAATCTGGCATCCTTACTCATTCACCTATAATTCTTGACATGAAGCAAAATTCTGGGATGTTATCCTACAGTTCAGTTTGATTTAGTTTGATTTTGTCAATTTCTGTTGCAGTGGTATTCAGTCCAAGCTTAATAATGTCATGCAAAATAAAAAAAAAAAAAAAAAAAAAAAAAAAAAACTAAAAGGACAAACCTGTTTAAATTATCAGAATTTTTTGGTTATCTGAAACAAGGGCAGTTTTAAAAATAATGTCACTTTTCTACTTGAAAAGGACGTACCATGTGGGAGAATGAAGAGCTCAGGGGACCGATAATGAGATACAGGCCTTTCATTGGTTTGAATATAGCCCTAGGTGGTAGTGACTGAAAGTTTTTGCCATCTGGTACCTGATCAGTAGCTGATGTGAAGCTGTTGATTTCACTTAAAAAAAAAAAAAAAAAAACCAAGGCAAATAACAAGTATTCAAGAAGGATAATTTTACTGTGCACCACACCTCCATAACCTTGACCAAATCATTTCACTTCTCCCTCAAGTTTCTCCATCTCTGAAAAAGAAAATACACTAGTCATCTGTCTATCCGTCCTTGAATTTAAATATCAACTGGTATTGTAAAGCAATTTAAAGGTAAAACATACTTCAAGCAGTAATTCTTTCATTCCAAATAGCTACAGTTTTCTAATTTGTGGTAATTAGGAAGAGACTATATGAATATTTTAAAAGAAGTAATGATTACAATTTTTCAAGAGCCCATAATTCACCCCCCCCAAGTTGAATGATAGAAATGATTCAATTTGTTATTTGGAGAAGCTCTTAGGGAAGGTACTACATGATAAATATGAAGTATTTATATCAGTAGGGTAAAGGCCCCTACCTTCCTATCACCTTCCAGTTCCCTCCCCTTTCCCCTTATTTTGATAGCACCTGCGTTTCATGACAATGAAAAGGGGAGTACTGGGTTGACAGAAGAAAACTGAAAGATCCAGACCTGCCACTCCCTGCTGGACAACCTTGAGAAAGTAAATTCAATTTCCAAATCCCTAAAATAAATAGTATGATTCTTGAATCTATATGTGACAAGAATAACTTTTTTTTCATACAAACAAACAACAAAAAGAATGCCAATCCCATGCCTATCTTTTAAAGAGGTTGATTTGGTAAAATGTGACAAAAGCTTTAAGTTTCACTTCCCACCTTTCTCTTAGGAAAGAGGAAATGCTAAGGGAGAAAGATACAGAGGCATGAAGAGCCTGGTGTGTTTGAGGAGCTATGAACAGTAAGCAACAGAGTAGCTTGTTCAAATTTTTATCCTAGAGATTGTTGAAATTGAGGCAGCTAGATTGGAGTTGATCAAGAATAGAGGAAAAGGTAACTTGAAAACTTATGACAATAAACCAATTCAAAATAGATGAAATCTTGGATAATGAAGCGAAGGGGGATAGGTTGGATGTGAGAGCTTTTAATGAGATAGACTCTGCCAGACAATGATAACTTAGAGGTAGGAAGTAAGGAAGTGATGTTCTCTAGGTTTGGACCTTGGTTTACCATGTACACAATGGTATTATTAACGAAGCTTGGGAGTGCAGAAACAGACATAGGTTTGCTGAGGAATGGCAGTGTGTTCAGTTTTCAATCTGTTGAATGGGCGCCATGGAGGTCACCAAGGTGAGTTACCTGGTAGTCAGTACTACTTAAGGTATATAGACTTTAAAGGAGAAGGCTGGGTGGCAGACCTGGTTTTGGGAGTTAAACACATACAGAAGTAATGTAGACATGGAAAGCCTGTAGCATAATCTTTCCATAAACAACACCCTCAATGACACCAAAAACCTGGCCCACCAATGGAGTTACTACATCTGCTAAAATGAAGAAGCAATAGAATCATCAAGCTGCTGGCACATCTGCCAGAATCAGAACCAATGCCGAATATGATAAAATTCATGCTTTCAGAATAGATCCCATTGTCCTGACTCTGGACATGCAACAAATGAGGAACCAGATATCAGGGCCTCCGCGATGAAAATCAAGGCACAGCAACTTTGCCTAACAGAAGATCCATGCAAGCTCTATGCCACAACTACTTTGCAACTTTCACACAGTGCGTTGTCTTCACAGAAGCTAGAACAAATAGCAAGGGTTGCAAAGGTGTTTGGGAAATATAGTTTTTAGCTTTCCAGTCTCTAAATAGAGCCTCAAGTAGGGAACTGGAATGGTGTTCAGTCAATCGATCTGACACATTTACCAAATTAAGCATGAAGATAAAAAGGATGTTTAAAGATATTATAGTAGATGTCAATAAAAGAGAACATATGGCATTAGAAGACAAGCAAGCGAGCAGTGAAGAGAAATATGGCCAGGGACATAAACCAAGAAAATATCAATATCTAAAGGGTATGCACAGAGAGAGGGGATGAAAGATTCAAGATGAATATGAAAAGTCGGAACGTAAGAAAGAAGCAGTTGGTGCTTTGAGTATCCAAAAAAAAAAAAAAGTGAGATTTACATGATGGGAATTTTCAAGTTGTATGGCACGTAGAAGTCATTACGTTTGTTGATTAACATGTCATTGGTGACTTTTGCTAGAAAACAGGTTAGAGCTGGAACCAGATAGCAGGGGATTGATCAATGAGTGAATTAGAAACAATGATGTAGAAACTGGTTGATTCTTCAGAGAAGAGAGATATAGCAATAAGTAGAAAAGAAAAGATAAAAGAAGAGACAAGGACTTTCGCAAGTGGAGACAGACCTGAGCATGTGTTTTTCTGCTTATGTGAGGCAAGCATATAAGAGGAAAAATTTAAAATAGAAGGTAATGATGGAATCAATGAATAAGTCAGGTCCTGAAGGAAACAGAGTGAACAAGAGTACGGTAAGGGAGGGGCGCCTGGGTGGGTCAGTCGGTTAAGTGTCCAACTCTTGATTTTGGCTCAGGTCATGATCTCACAGTTTGTGAGTTTGAGTCCCACATTGGGCTCTGTGCTGTGTCAGCACAGAGCCTGCTTGGAATTCTCTCTCTCTCTCTCTCTCTCTCTCTCTCTCTCTCTGCCTCTACCCCACTCATGCTTTCTCTCTCTCTTTCTCTCAAAATAAATAAACTTAAGTAAAAAAAAAAAAAAAAGAGTCACTTTTTCCTCAGTATCTCAAAGAAAAAAGGTTTGAATGAGTTACAGATTTACCTAGGCTTGGGAATAGGAGTGGGCAATGGAGGGATTTATCATGACATACTCAATGCTTACTGTTGGGGGATGAGGCATTGATGTAAATGGCTTGAGCAGGATGATAATGCCATGAAGTACTCTTGAGTGAATGGAAAGGAGACCCAGGAACATGTAAAGATACTGACATGTAGTACAACTGCCCAAAATACTCAGTTGAGGCATGGGACCACAGAGATCTGCCTGCCCAGTCTACATAATTATTTGATTTCCTCCACGTTTTGGGTACCATGAATGTAGATAGTTGAACTGACTCAAAGTTGAGTTGGCAGGAGCTAAGCCCCATTTTTTTGTATTTTAGAGAAGTGTATTTGTTAGGATGTCATTTTGGCTAATGTAAATGAAATGGCAAAATAAAAAGGTAAAAGTTTATTTTTCTCTCTGATACAGATGGTGTATGTCAGTTCTCTTCCACAAATGCCAAAAAGCCAGCTGCCTTCTGTCTCGTTGCTCTATTGTCTTCAAAATATGGTTTCCAACTCATGGTGCAATATGGTTGCACCTGCTCTCACCATCATGACCTCATTCCAATTAGCCGGAGGAGAATAGAGGGAAGACGAGAACACAACCATATGGTTATACCTAACCAGGAGGCTGGAAAATCTAGTCTTTAGCAAGATATCCTAATTTATATACAATTATATAAATATATAAATATGTAATTTTAGTTACAGTTATATATGTTACATATATATAACTATACCTAAAATTATATTACTAAAAAAGTAACCATTTGTTTACATAGGAGGATATTATTCTGAAAGCATTTTTGAGGAATAGTAGGCTAGAATAAAATATTGAATATTTTTATTTTTTCATCATAATTCTATGATTTTATAGAACTTACATAAGCATCAATGCCTCTTAAATTTTTTGAAGGATGATTTAGCCTCTGCAGAATAACTGAAAAAAAACAGTGAAAGAAAACTCAAATTTCTGCCACATCACATTGGGCCAGGCGCTTAATCTCCTGTTGTATCTTTTTACCTCTTGTTTGTTAAGTTACAATCCATGTAAACCCAAAATGTGAAAGGTCATCCATTTTTCCAACTTCATGGAAATGTTTGTTACAACTCCTCTATCCCCCGCCCCCACCAAGGGGGTGTAAAGAGAGAGAAATAGATTCAATAGAGCTGAAAGAGAAAGAGAGAGAAGAAAGGAGAGGGGAAAGGAGGAAGGAAGAGTGAGAGAGAGATTGGGGTCTTAGTTTCAGCTATGACTTGATTTGTGTTCTGTTTGGGTCGAGGGGAGGGTTCTTCCACTTTTAATTAGTCTATATCTTAAGTCTGTCCCCATTCCCTTAAGATTTCCAGCAGTAAATAGTTCTTTTGGTCGGGAAGCTGTTCTTGATAATCAGGCCACATTTGTTTTATTTCCAGTATTACCCTCAACCTTCAGCTAAATTATTCTGCTACAATATCAGTGTCAGATAGAGAGCCTAGCCTATTTCCATGTTCCGTATTCCTCATTGCTTACAAAGTTAGATACAAATCTATCATCCATTTCTTTAATCAGCTTTAGCTGCACAGCTCTAGACTTGTTTATTTGTATCATTTGGATCCTAGATGGCCAAATGAATGGAATTTTTCTCATTAGTATCACAGGAGAAGAAATAATACCTTTCCTTCTGCTGGCATTATTTTAGTCACTCCGTGGAAGCTTTTACTTCTGTTTATGATAACGAAATGAGCAGATATCTACATAACTGATATGAGATTTGATACATCTTTATCATTTTTTTCTTGCTGTTAGCTGACAGAATGCATCTATACCAGATAAAGGTATGTTCTTTATTACTTAGTTTTGATTTTACTCCATGGTTTCACTTAGCTACGTTATGGTCAGTGACAACTTAATAGAGCAAGTCATTGATTTTTTTTCGTTTTTCCCTTTTCATGCTCATCAGGAAAAAATACTGCCTCTCTTCTCAATCTAACACCCATGGTGTCAGGGCACCTGCCTGCCTGCCTGCCTGCCTGATGACACATTAAATTATGCTTTGCCAGGTCTAGGTTTGAAATAAACTTTCTGACACTTATCCTGATAGCATGACCCAATACCCACTTCGATAATAGCTTTTACCTAATTGAAAAAAAGAACTAGATGTTTAAAATATCACAATCCTAAAAAGAATTTTAATTCAATGAGAGGGCACCAACGTGCCTTTAATTTAAAACATCACTGAAGAAGTTTGGTGCCCAGGAGAACCTCTCACTTAAAGGGTGGGGGGCGGTTTCAAAGCCAGAAGAGTCAGTATCTGTCACATTGTTTCTCTTTAGACATGAACTCGACAAATCTTGTTTGCTCAATCTCTGTAAGGCATACACCAATGAAGAAATTAGTAGTAGCTGCATTGGTAGCAAATACATGTAGTATTTCTATGTCATTCACTTATGTATTTTCACAGCATTAGACATTGTTCATATGAGGAAACTGAGGCACAGAGATATTAAGTAACCTAGCTCAGACTACATAACTAGTAGTGAAGCCATAAATCAGATATTTATATTTATCAATCAATATATCAGTCAAATATTTATGACTGACTCCAGAGTCGTATGTGTGCTATACATGCCTAAAAGCAAATATTTTTAATATGTTAATCCTTTAGTGGGTTGTTAAGACAAATGTAGTCAAGTGAGATGATAATAGGGCAGTTTGAGCAGAGCATCCATGCTATGTAGATGGCAAGGAAGACAGACGATGGTGCAAGGGTGAGTCACAATGAAAAACACTGAGTCCTCACCTTAGAAATATCAAACACCATCTGTCTCACAATTCATTGATCACTTTTTAGCATTTTGTATAATGCTGTATTTTTAAAATTATTTTCAACATATACATTTTACATTGATAATAATAAAATTATTCATTTTCATGATGTCTTTGTTAGGTCAATTATATTTCTTAGTTTCTGTTGCTTACAACACCTTCAAGTTTAGCACAGGCTGTAAAGTTCTTCAATGTGCTATTCTCAGATTCTTTCTGAATCATTAATAAATGATAAATGTTAAAAATGATCAGCCCTAACACCACATTTTGTTGCACCCCCCATAAACACCTCCCACACTTTTACTTCAATTGCCACTTTATTCTTATGTGTTATTTATGGTCTTGGAGATAGTTTTGAATCCATATGACTATTTTCACATCTACTCTAAATTTGAATCAATTTAGCAAATAACACTTTTAAAGTGTTGCATCAATTTTTTTCCTATAATCAAACCATTAAATGCCCATTGCATTTACATTAGCCTATATTTATTGGTATATCTTTTAAATTGGAATAGAAAGACATGAAAGTATGTGTACTTATTAATAATATTTACTGAATTTTTACTATTCTTGTTGAAGCATAGACCTAGGGCCTAGCGGAAACAATATCCTTATGATAGCAGGAAAAATATTGTAATATTTTATACTCATGTTCAACTAATAGGACATTTTGTTTCCCAAAACACTACAAACTTAATATTGGTCATGTATGGAGAAGGGAAACAAAGTATAAAAGCGGGAAGGCAATGATTCACAAGTATTTAATCCTTAAAATACTAATAATATATTAATAAGAATAGAAAGGCAAAAATATGATTTATATGTGATCAAATTGAACACGATGGTAAAAATGCTATTGTAATTCTAGCTACCTTAAATACCAACTAAAATTTCCATATGACCTTCTTCTTCATATATTATTGAGGTTATTGATTCATGTGAGTTGTGTCAATAGTTTTTTAAGACTACATTCTCTTCTCAACATCAGTTTTAGTAGGCTCAGATTGCTCTCCTTTTCACTATTGGTTTCGTTAAAACAAACCATTAGGGATATTTTGGGAGCACAGTACTTTGCATAGATGATGAGGAAAGATTAGGGATAATTAATTGGAATCAAACATATTTAAATCTCAATTTTAACAAACTTCTATATATCTGAATCATTATAATAATTATACTAAATAAAGATGTCTATCTACACTTCCTACGTCTTCATAAAGCCATATTGCATAATATTAGAGATCAAATACCAATATCCCAAGCAATCATGGGGGTTAAAGCTCAGAATCAATCCCACTATTCAATACTCTCATAATATCCTCTATTTCTCCTTCACAAAACATTACACTATCAGAGTGAATATTATTGTTAAATTATTTGCTAAATATCTGCCAGCCTTAAGGAAAGTATAGACATTTTAATGATGTCCCAGTTGTCTCAGAAACCCAGGGTCTAAATAAGCCTTAAAAATCGCCAATGTCTATCAACAGCATAGGCACTATTTTTACTATGGTAAGTAAATAAGACTTGTCTTCCTCCTTTACACACTTTTTCAGGGACTGAAATCCTCACATATAACATTAAAGAAGTATAGATAAGAAAGGTGCAGCACTGTGTTCACTCCACTGAGGAAGATCTTCCAAAGAATTCTCATAGTTGCAGGCAGAGGATGGTTTTTACACAATCCATGGGGTAGAGAGTCAGGCAGAAGGGTAAAAGAATGTGCCCCCTCAATTCAGCAGTTGCAATGGAAAAAAAAATGCCATATAGCAATTGGTAATTAAAGCTGGGTATATTGGTCCGACTTTCGGTTAAAGATAGAAAAAGGAGGAATTTGACTGAGTCAACAGCATTCAGATCCTCTCTGACACAAATACTCAGCCTGCAGAGTTCTCTCTTTATTACAGGGTGAAAAAAAAACAAGAAACAAAAACATTGGTGGAATAAATTATTATACACTTTATTGTATATATTATAATATATAAATGTTAATTTTTTATTATTACTATTATAATAAATTAAAGTGAAAGTAAATTTTAAAAATATTACAAATTAAGGAAAGTGAAGATAACAAATGAAAAATAATTATTATAGTAATGTACAACATTACTCAAAAAATGGCAAAAGAAAAGAAGAGATACTGCACAAATGAGGAATTTGAATAGCAAAGACACTATAAAAATATTTAACTGGAATATAAACTATGAGTAAGAGTGTTTTAGCTTTCAAACCCAAACTATTGATAATACGAAGAATTAAGGCCCCTCATATTCTGATGGCAGGAGGGTTTCTTGAAATAACATTTCTGGAGAACAATTTGAGGTTATGTATCACAAATGCCTTCAAAAAAAAAGTAGATATCACAATTTGACCCAATAGTTTATAATTGCAGCAGTGCCTAGTATTTGGTATGAACACACTATTGAATGATAAAAAAGAATTTTTTAAATGGCCAGATTATTGTGGTGTTAGGATTCACCACCGCAAATTTCTCCAAACTGTTAATTTAGCAACCACATAAAATTCATATTCGTGATCGGCCACTTCATTGGGAAATTAGATAATGATACATCAATAGCTATGAAATTATCTGGCCACCAAGAGTAAGAATTTATCCAAATTTCACACTAGTAAATCTACATCAGATGACAACCAAACAGTTGTTTTGGAAATTGATTTTCAGCTTCATTTACTGAAAATAAAGTAAAATCTTTTAGGAATGACATCTACTTTTAAACATCATTTTTGGTCTACACATTCTGACCCAAGAAAATCAATTTACTCTAAATGGTATTCTTTTTTCAGGACAAGGAGGTAGCAGTATTTTAAGAGACACAGTCTTTCAGTTTATGTATCCACAAAAATTGTTTACTTAAGTACAATCTTCCAGACGGCAGGTGTCATAGGTTTAACTTGTACTATAGTAAGAAGTTTAAATATTATTTGGGATGATGATGATATTTCATGATTAATTTTATTTTATTAATTATAAGTTCAAATTCCTGTTATTATTCTATAATGAATGTTTTAGGGGAAGTTTTTCTGAACGTGATTGAACAATGTTACTTCTTTGTGAGCCATACCATAAGAAAGATTCTTTGGGCAAAAACGTGAATATCAGTTCCCCTTAAGATTATAAGAGCCCCCAACTTCACCTTTATGGAAGAAATTGTTATAAAAATAAAAAAGTTAAATCGATGCTAAGAAGCATGAATGAAGATTGGCCAATTTGAACAGATAATGAATTTTTAATATGAAATGTTTTGCCTACTCATTACACAAAGTGTTACCTTATCTAAGTTTCTTTGATTAAATGGCAGCACATAGTATTCGAATTGGTTTCTGGACAGTTTCATTATCATTCCTCAGAACCTTAGGGAATGTATTAGATATATTATTTGACCTTTTGAGTAACATATTGAATTCTAGAATGAAACACTGTACAAGCAGCAATAATTTTCTTTAATATTATTTGAGCTATATTGCATTTCATTTTTCTCCTTTTATCCCGATGAGTCCTTAGAAAAATGAACATGCTGTGTATGAAAGACATATAGAAAGCACTTCTCTTGAAGATAGAATACTTATAAATCAATCTCCAAATATGAGGCATAGAAGAGGGCCAGTAACTAAGTCTAAGTGGCCAAAATGTGGAGAATGTTTAAATCGCTGATTCTCCAACTTGAGAGTACATGGGGAGCACGTAGGATCTTGCTAAAATTCAGAGGCTGATTCTAGTGTTGGGGTCCATGAGTTTCCTTTCCTGATAAGCCCCCAGATGATGCTAATGCTCTTAATCAGCAGACCATATTTAAGAATACCCATTTCCATCACCCACTAACTAAATTTCAGTTATGTATGAGTGCTATTCAGACTACAAAATAAACAAAGCTGAAGGGTCTCGTCTGCATCCTTGAAAGGAAGAGATGGTTTCCAGATGAAGAAAAGGTTTTCCCAAGCCCCTATCAATCCTGGAGAAGCTATGAATCCTCCTGCAGGCTTTTAAGCACTACAGCTCAGGAAGTCTCTCTTCCAGACTAAATGCACAGACAGTGCTGGCAAAGTCACTATTAACAAACACATATTCAGTACTTCCTGGGTATGAGAACTAGTAAAAAGAACACAAGCAGAAAAGCAGCAAGAGGAAGCCCCTGCTCTCGGGTTCTTAAAATATCCTGTTATACACATCGGAAATATGCAGAAAAGGACACCTATCAACATGAGACTGCTCGTGCTCAGGGCCAGTCGAAGGGGCATACAGAACTGAGGGTAAGGAGAAAATGATACCCAAGGGAAGATGATGTTAGCATCACGGGGACACAGAGGAGGTGACTGGATCCAGATCTTAAAGAAAGGATGACATTTGGTGAGAAAATGGAGCGCTTCCCAAGTATGTGTCTTTATAACGTATGTGCACTATTCTGAAATTTTTAGTACAACTTTACAAAGAGATACAGCTTCCCAGAAGATCCTGCTTAAATGTCCTATTCATTCTATAACAGGGCAGCTGCAACAGGAGAGATTAAATAGACTTCTTATTGCATGCCCTCCTTATTAATTCTAAAAAGTGTCAGACTTTTTTTACTGTAAAAAAAGTGAGTCTCCTTGGAACATATTAGACTTTTCCTCATGAAGAAAGAGATGGTATGCAAGGTAAAAAACAGAGATGGCAGACAGGCAATTTGCAAACGCAGCCCAAAAAGAGCCCTCAGGGAGAAGAGGGATAGATCTCAGTGACAGAACTGATGGAGACCAAGATTGGACCAAGTGACCTGGTAGGAGTTCTCTGGCAGAAAAAGTCCCCAAACATACAAAAAGCAAAACCTACTCCGAGAAAATTGGAAGTTGGGTCTGGAAACCGGGGCTCCTCAAGCGATGTAATAGCTTATTTGTGTGGCTTGTGATGGAATTTCTGTAGACCTACACACACTGTTAGAGTGGTTTTGCTTAAGGGACAAATGGCTGAATTTAGAAATAGTAAATAAAAGGAACTATAATCCTGGCACCAGAGTGAGGCACCACTGTGCCCTGAGCAGCAGCAGAGGGAAGCCACTGTCCTGTTCTACAGGACCATTCTCTACACATTATGTGTAAATAAAAAGTGATCTCTGTAGTTGTTCTTGTTCTTACCATACGTTTTTTTTTTTTATGAAATTTATTGTCAAATTCATTTCCATGCAACACCTGGTGCTCATCCCAACAGGTGCCCTCCTCAACGCCCATCACCCACCTCCCCTTCTTCTACCCCTCATCACCCCTCAGATTGTTCTCAGTTTTTAAGAGTCTCTAATGGTTTGGCTCCCTCCCTCTCTAACTTTTTTTTTCTCCCCTTTCCCTCCCCCATGGTCTTCTGTTAAGTTTCTCAGGATCCACATAAGAGTGAAAACATATGGTATCTGCCTTTCTGTGTATGACTTATTTCACTTAGCATAACACTCTCCAGTTCCCTCAACGTTGCTACAAAAGGCCATATTTCGTTCTTTCTCATTGGCACGTAGTATTCCATTGTGTATATAAACCACAATTTCTTTATCCATTCATCAGTTGATGGACATTTAGGCTCTTTCCATAATTTGGCTATTGTTGAAAGTGCTGCTATAAACATTGGGGTACAAGTGCCCCTATGCATCAGCACTCCTGTATCCCTTGGGTAAATTCCTAGCAGTGCTATTGCTGGGTCATAGGGTAGATCTGTTTTTAATTTTTTGAGGAACCTCCACACTGTTTTCCAGCGCGGCTGTACCAGTTTGCATTCCCACCAACAGTGCAAGAGGGTTCCCATTTCTCCACACCCTCTCCAGTCCATCTATAGTCCCCTGATTTGTTCCTTTTAGCCATTCTGACTGGTGTGAGGTGGTATCTGAGTGTGGTTTTGATTTGTATTTCCCTGATGAGGAGCGAACCATACGGGTTTTTACAAGCAAAATTTTACCCACCCACTCCCAGTTAAGTATGCTCCTGAAGTTCTTGAACAAATCAGAAGTTCAGGGCAAGCCATTTAAATGAAGATAATTGGACTTCCTGCCACTAGGGCATGTATAATTAATCAGAAAAATCAAAAACACGTCATCATAATTATACAAGTTTATAGAAACTACAATTCATTCACAAATGTATGTTGCATGGTAAGCACAGTGCTTAATTGTAAATATTAAGAGAACAAGAGAGACAAAGACCTTACTCTTACAAATTTTACTGTCTTTGAGAGCCAGTCCCTAAGGCTGACCCCCCAAAAGCTCCCATGCATTTATAGGCAACTGAACTGAGCAGCTGCTGGACTCAAGCTAACTTGCTCATCTCCTATGCCTAGAGCCTTGTAGAAGATTGGACCTCCCCAAGCACATTCCCCACTTTCTCCATATGGGTTAATGGATTCTACTAATCCTGAAAAAGGTGATATTGCATATAAGAGAACATAGACCCATAGTCACTGCAAGAGGGAAAGATTTGGTTGGGAATGTTAAGGTAGTTGCAAAGCATGCAGCCTTTCAACTGATTAGAATATATATACAATTCAGTTTTAAAGAATCAAACCAAATAAGCTAATTTGTCACTTATAAAAACACCAAAGGACAAAGAACACATGGAAAGATCAATTTGATTTTCTCCACATACAACTTTAGTCACTGCAATAAAGTGTGCATATTAAACTCTTTCATATTTACAAATATTTTTTCTTTCTAAGACTGCTGCCATCAAATGATATCAAATGATCAGTGAACTCAAATTCAGGTTTCAAAGACTTGTGAAACATCGGCCACGAAAGCACTTGTTGACTGGCAAATGCTCAAAACTAATAGTACACTTCAAGATGCAATTTAACAAGTTTAAAGCTAAATGAACGCAAATTATCTTCTGAGAGTGGTGTGTCCAAAAGCATTTTAAGACACGCAATTTTTCATTTTCTGTGTCTGGCTTATATTTTTAAAGCCTATCAAGTAGCAGTAGATAAGGAGACATGACGTGTTCTTTGGGTAAAATATTTGTTACCTGCCAAGGTTCTGCTTGATCTAAGTGATTTTCATAAAGGTGTGTACTTACAGCTGGATATTTATTTTACTATACTCAAACTCAAGTTTGTGTCATTTATACTAAGCAGCATAAGACATTCCCCAAAGAATCTAATATATAATGAAAGGAACGAGGTGAAAGTGAAGACAGAAGAGTGGGCAAAGATGGAGGAGAAAGAAAGAGAATACACTTAACTCTAAGCTAAAGAAACCAGAGTGGAAATTCCCATTCTCATATACTTGTTAGCAAGTTACATGAAATGTCACTTATCAGCAACCTTAATAATGACTCCAACTGTGATAAAGAATTCATTTCCATTGCCAATAATCCTAACATACCAGCTGGAACCAACACTCCTTTTGTTAAGTGACACATTCTAGTCATCACCTAGGAGAAGAGTTGCAGAACATAGATACAAGCTTAAGTATCTCTTCTTGGCCTCCAAATTATTCCATTTACAATGAAATGTAAACGCAGCACTAGTACTTCATTTGTTATTTGCTCATTGACTTTAAAACTTACACATTCAGCATAGGCATAATGGTCAGTAGTGAGCAATCCAATTAGTGGTTTATTAATTCAGTTTTTAATGTTTTTATATTTGAGAGAGAGCGCTCAAGTGGGGGAGAGGCAGAGAGAGAGCAGGACAGATTACCTGTGCTGACAGCAGCAAGCCCAATGTGGGGCTCGAATTCACGAACCACCATGAGATCTTGACCTGAACTGAAGTCAGACACTCAACCGACTGAGCCACCCAGGCACCCCATTTCAGTTTTTGAAGATTGTCTCTTATATTGTGCTAGATGAAACTGTTTTTGGTAGCCCCAGGATCCCAGTATCTCATTCACCCCTTTTTATATTCACAAATCTAATTGATTTCCAGTACTATAATCTGTCTATACTGCCCAAGTCCTTCTACAATAGCCAAGAGAATAATGTGTATATTAGTCAAGAGAATAGACCTTCCAACCAAACATAACTGAGTTCAAATCCTGGCTAAGCAATGTTGCATGACATTCAGTAAGTCGGTTAACCTGTATGCACCTCAATATTGCAGCTGTTCAAAGGAATAATTATGTTTCAGAGAGTTGAGATAAGGCTTAAATGAGACAATATATGATAAGTACTTAGTGTAGTGTTTGGTACGTAGTGAATACTTGATGAACGTTAACAGGTTTTAATATTACAGCTTGTTAAGAAGTAGGCCAATGACACTAAAAAGACTGATTTCTTTACACTCCCTTTAGCTTTCATGCTGGCCTATGTTTTATGCCATTTTTCCCCAAATTCTGTTCTTTATTGAGAGAAAAAGAAAAAAAAAATGTACCTGGTAATCAGAGAATATGCTAAATTGTTATGCTGGGCTACTTAGAAGTCAGGATCAAAGTCTTTAAAAATGTATATAACTTTGGATCCAGCGAATTCACTTTTAGGAAATAAGCATGGAGTCTATAAAGATTTCCTGTAGGAATGTTTGTTTAAGCATGCTTATAATAGGAAAGCTATGGAAAATAACTAAATGTCCAACAATATTTGCTGCCTTAAATAAATATGAAACACAATGGCATGCTCTGCAGTCATTAAAATGATATAGAAAACATATTTAGTGTCATAGAAAGATGCTCAATCAGTAAATAACAAAGTGGGATGTATACTCTGATCCCAATTTGGTAAAACAAAATAATAATATGTGTACAAATATATTTAGCACAAGACAAGATTGACCTGGTTGAAGGATTTTTTTCTTAAATCCTAGATGTCTTTCTCTAGTTTGTAAACTTTTTAGAAAGTGAAATATTTACCCCCAAATAGTGAAATTGTTAAATATGCAAGTTCTACAGAAAGCCCTAGTGAAGGCGAACCTAGCAGAGAGATTTTCAGTCAGGTCACCAAAAAAAGGATATTGGTTTATTCAGCTCCCCAAACTATATTACTCTAAACCTTGAGCAACAGTTCTGAATCTAGCTCATTACTAGTAATGGTAGATGAATTCTATTGTCACATTATACTCCATATAAAATAGATTTTCTTGGAAAATTTAATAAATTATTTTCTCTCATGAAAAGAACTTCTAGGTGTCTTGAACTTCACACATTTTTTCTAGCCCTTATCTTAAACTCATTTAAATTTAGTCACTCCCGTTGTATTATTCAATCAAAGTTTAATGTTAACCTAAGTAAAATAATTTCAGAAGTATGATGAAGAAGTTATAACTCCCATGTTTCACCATAATAGTGTCCCATTTTGGAGGGTTTCATTTAATATCAACACTTCCTTCCCTTGATGCATCTCGAAACAGATACGTTTGTTGACAAAATCTTATTTCATCAGGGACACGACTACCACTTTCAGGTGCCACTTCTTTACCAGTAATTCCATCTCATCTTTTGCCTTCCCTGAACCTCTCTAAGTGAAGCACAATCCCACAGGGGGTGAGAGGATTAAGGCTTTGGAGGCCATAACCATTTAAAAAGTCATAATATCTCATACGTACACACATACACATAAATGCAGCACACGTGCCAAAAATAAGTGCACCGGGAGTCAAAAAGATTGAGAATTCTCCACAAAGACAGCTCCTTTAATGCTCCATTTGAAATTAACTTTATTTCAAAAGAATTTTGAAATTATATTTCCTATTCTTTTCTTCCTGATCTTTCTTATTTTCCTTTATTAACCCTGCTTGATTAATGTGCTAAATGTTTGCTTAGCTTACCACATTGCATAAACCCAGCCCTGAACAGCCTGAATAATACATTAACAATGAATACATGATTATATTTATTGATGGCTAGGTATTTGGGGGATGGTAAGAGGAGAAATATCCCATGTCATGAGACATGTTATTCAAGTGGCCATTCATCTAGATGTTCAAACGTGAAATGGACTGTGAATGGAGGAATGGTCATGTAGCAAGGAAAGATTTAAAGCCATGTCCTCCCTTCCTTTGCCAAAGTCAGCACTCACTCAGCCACTGCAAGGGCAGTCACTTCTTCATCAACCAGCTACCCTCAAAGGGATCTGTAGGGTTCCACATGAATCCACCACTTTGAGCCTGAAAGCCCTTGAGATCACCCAGCTCTCATCATCTTTTAGTAATGCTACCTAGAAGTAACATGATGTTACAAGGTTCTGTGCTTAGGAATTCATTCTTTGGAGCCCATCTGCCTAGGTTTGAATCCCAGTGACACAATTTACTGGCTAGAGGACTTTCTGTGCCTCAACTTCCTTGTCTGTAACACGAAACTAAGAATAGAACATACTTTATAGGTTATTGTTAGGAGATGAGACACTTGAAGCATTACCTAAAATAAAGCAAGCATTTAGAACAAATGACTGACTATTGGAGAGAGCAAAGAGGAGAATAGTAAGAATTTAGGCCATTGAGATAGGCAGGGGCCACATCATAGGGCCCCTGCCCTATGTATGGAGTTTGGAAATCTTTGTAGGCTCTACTATGGAGTTTGGATTTTTTTTAAGTGTGATGTGAATCCATTGCAGATTGTGGGGTTAAATTAGATCATATATGCAAGGTACCCAGTATAATGCCTAACACATTAAAAGTACATGGCTTAATTATATGCTTCACACTCAGTATATCAAGAGATACTTATATATCTGACACCAAACAGTCTGGCCAGAAGATAATTACTGCCAAGTCATCTGAGGCCAGAAACCTCCAGACCCAAGAGAAAGTCAGCTGGTGGACTCTGTGTCCCATAATACTCCACTGGAATGACTAATTGCTTTTCTAACAGAAGTAAGACGTGGAGTAGTCATTTATCTGAAGATTCAGAGGTTGGGTTCAGGAAACCTGCCTATTTACGTAAGGTTTTTGTGAATCCTAGTACAAGCAAAGGTAAATTCCATCATGTGAACGGCTCCACAGGATCAAAGAAAAAGTGTTCTCTCTTTCTACTCAACCCTTTAGGACAAAGTGCCTTGGGAATAGACCGGTGTTACTGCTTCTGCAAAGTTAAATTGCATTTCCATTTAACATAAATGTGCCTTATTAAAAAGCAAAAGAATGGCTATTTAGAGTTATGCCAGCTACTGATTAAAAAGAAATTGTGAGCCCAGGGCAATCTGAACCTGCTGCACACCAAGTCTCCAGAAAAGCAAGCTACTCTGAAAGAACCACAAGGATCCAGGACTGGCACCGCCCCACACATGAGAGGAGCGGTCACCAAGCTGGGGACTGTGGGCATAGGACACGTTCCCAAGGATAGTAGACAGAGCCCCTTGTTCCTTACACCACTAAGCTTGTGAAATTCAGAAAGAAGAGACAGCTCCAGGTTGCAGTACTTAAAAAAATGCACATACAAACTTTTAATACAAAAATCATATGGAATCTTCCCAGCGTACAAGTAGAATTCCAGAGCATTTCATCCCGGAGGTTACAAAAGAGGTTAGCCTCAGGAACATTCTGGCAAGTGAAACTTAGCATTTTGTATTAATATAGGAGCCAGGATTATAGATTACCAACAGCAAAGTCTAAGTGCAACTGATTCCTGTTAAAGAGTAAAATTCAGTGTTAGAGAAATGGAAGTGTTAAAGATTTCAAAAAACAAACATAGATGTCATATTATACAGGAGAGAAGATGGTGTAGGTGGTGTATTTATCAGTATTATAACTGGGGTGCAGGCTTGCAGATCACCTGGCTCTGGAGGTCCCAAACAGACTAGGTTTGGCCACTGGACGCTTACAAAAACCAAAGGCAGAGAGACCGGTGGTGGCAAAAGAGGAAAGAAATTTATTTCAGTGAGGTCAACACTGGGAAAACGGCAGACAAACGTCTCAAGGACAGTCTCCAAAGTGCTGAAAGTATTTCTAGGCTCATGTTAGGAAAATACAGGACAAAGGTCCGTGGCCATATGCAGGGTGGGCAGTAAAGGTCAGATTGATCATTGTCTTGAGGTCAATCATGTGGGGTTTTGCTTATTGCTTGAGGGGTACTTTCAGTTCCCATCACGAGATGCTTTGCCCACTGGGTCTTTTGCCTGAGTTAGGAGATAAGCTGGAAAGAATTTAATCAACTAGAAAGTGCAGACTAAAGGTCGAAATGGAGGAAAAGTGCTCTTTCGGGATGACATTTATCATATTTTTTTAAGTATAAAAGCAGATCACAGGTAAGCATGCATTTTATAATCCCCGTTTTAAAAAATACATTTCATATAGATTCGCATGAGCGAAATTCTCTCTTTTTTTTTTAATATGAAATTTGTTGTCAAATTGGTTTCCATACAACACCCAGTGCTCATCCCAACAGATGCCCTCCTCAGTGCCCATCATCCACTTTCCCCTCCCTCCCACCCCCATCAACCCTCAGTTTATTCTCAGTTTTTAAGAGTCTCTTATGGTTTGGCTTCCTCCACGTGGACAGAACTGGAGAGTGTTATGCTAAGTGAAATAAGTCATACAGCGAAACTCTCTTAAAAATGGCATATCTGGGGGTGCCTGCGTGGCTCAGTCAGTTAAGCGTCTGAATCTTGGTTGCAGCTCAGGTCATGATCTCACGGTTTCATGAGTTCAAGCCCCGCAGTGGTCTCTGTGCTGATGGCACAGAGCCTGCTTGGGATTCTCTGTCTCCCTTTCTCTCTGTCCTTCCCACACTCTCACTGACTCTGTCTCTCTCAAAATAAATAAATAAACTTTTTTTTTTAAATGGCATATCTGGGATGCCTGAGTGTCTCAGTCAATTGAGCGTCTGACTGTAGGTTTCACTTCAGGTCATGATCTCAGGGTTCACGATTTGGAGACCCCAGTCGGGCTCCATACTGGGGCCTGCTTGGGATTCTCTCATTCTCTCTCTCTCTCTCTTTCTCTCTCTCTCTCTCTCCCTCTCTCTCTCTCTCTCTCTCCCTCTCAAAATAAATAAACAACAACAACAAAAAGGAAGTGGCACATCTGATTTTTTTCTGTTTTTATAATAACGATAATATACACGTGTCTTTATATGATGTAGTTAAAACCACAAACTACTACATAAGATAATAAAGACTAGCCTAAACTATGCAGAATTTTGGAAACTTGAATTTCCAGAGCAAACATGTTTACAATAGACTGAAAAGCCTAATTGCTGCAGCATGAAAATATCTTGAGAATCCATTTGAGACCACACTGAATGCAGATTCCTCCGTTTCTCATTCCTGTGACTTGAGCCTACCACTGAACAAGAGATGATTTGCAGAGGAGGGTAGCAGCTGGCTGGCTGGGCAGCATGTTCATCTGGCCATCTTGAGGGAAATGCTGTTAGTGACAAGGCTGGGAAACACGCAGTGTAAGCCCAGGCAAAAAATTTGGATCAGGGCCAGTGAGTTCTTCTTCCCCTGCTATCCGGTGAATGCTAAATTAATACTTGCTGAATGACTGACTATTTAACCAAGATGTAATTGGAGAAACCTTAGACATTGCAACAGATGTACCTCTCTTCCAGTATGCCTTGGAGAGCTTTGTGATTTCACAGACACCTGCCCATGCATGACACAATCACATGCTTTGCATCCTTATATATGCTCAACTCTGAATGACTTAAGTCTGGTATCAATGAGAACACCGTAGTTATGTCCACATCTTTTAGAACCCCACATCAGAGTATTGCTTACACACACAAGCTGCATTAAACCAAAATTCATGTGCACATTGTTCAAAGTCATTTCCCCACAAAACAGGCTTCTATTTCAGCACACTAAGAAGATTCATTTCAGGGATCTCCAGAAAAATACTCTGAATGTGTGACAGTATTAGACATTATGAGGTACCTCTTACAGAATCAACTTTGCTTTTTACTTATATAAATTTTTTTGTCTTTTAAATATATAAAAAATACAAAATAAAATTTAAAAAAATAAATAAAAGAAGCGATGCAGAAGTGTGTAAAGAGTGACACATCCCCTCATTCACCCAGAATTGGCACGACCCTGTAAGGTAACTTTGTGAATTTAAAATAGCTATTTCTTGGGGTGTCTGGATGGCTCAGGCAGATAAGCATCTGACTTCAGCTCAGGTCATGATCTTTTGTTTCATGGGTTCAAGCCCCGCATTGGGCTCTGTGCTGACAGCTTGGAGCCCAAAGCCTGCTTCGGATTCTGTGTCCCTGTCTCTCTGTCACCTCTCCCCCCTCCCCCACTCACACTCTGTCTCTCACTCTCTCAAAAATAAATAAACATTATTATTTTTTTAAATAGCTATTCCTTTCTCAAGATGCAAACCAAACATATACATTAGTGTTTTTTTGCACAGGCTTAGCAGCACACAAGTTTCAGTGATGCCAGAGTATGGTTTGGACAAGGAGCATCCATACCACCCTCTCTATGTCAGTGAAGACAGGCTCTGTGTCCTCACTTGAATGTGTGTTTGAACATGTGTGCCAACCTGGGCTCTCTTCCACCATTCCATCCCTCAACCAAGAAGCCAGAGTCAGCAAGACACCCTGCAAACTTGCCTGTAAGTTAGAGCATGCGTACAATGTGACTGAGTGACTGATAGTCTCATAGATCCGGCTCCCTTGACAACTCTACAACCTAAACAATTGCATGCATTGACACAGGACCTATCCAGCCCTCGTGCTCTTTCCCAATCCCATTTGCCAGAGGTAACAGCACTCTGCATGCAGTGGAAGTCATTTTTAATTTGGAAGTTAATGAGGGAACCCATTAGAGACTCTCTTTTGTATATGTAAAGTTCCTCTGGACCTACATCAAGGAAAGATATACTCTTTGCTATAATCTCTTTGAAAGCTTAAATGCCACAATACAGTTTCAAGTGGCAGATGTTAATACAGCTTGTACTTTCCCTACCTATACTTGAAAACACTCTTGCAAACTCAAGGGAAACTTTTCCATTTTATATTCAAATGGCAATAGGGAGATTTTGTAATACATGTCTGTATCAAATTTGGTGTGAAAATGTGTTTTGTGGAACTTGTGAAAACTCACATTTGAGGCATCTTTCTAAATAGGACCATGCGGAGCACATTTTATACCCACCAGGTTCTTATACTTGATCTCTCTAAATGACAGCATATGGATTTCAGATCAAATTAAATAAAATGCTTAGGGCCTTCTTTCCATGCATTCTAAGATGTTATTTTCAATAAGAATACAAGAGCTTAACATTGCATTTCTGTATGAATAAAACGAACTCTCTATGAATAAAGCAGATAATAAATACTTTGTTTTACCACTCATCCCACCCAAACATCAGAATCTAGTTTCAGAGACATTTTGCAAATGTAAAGAATTACTGCAATAAATTTTTTTAAAATTCACCTTTAAATATACTGGGTATGAAATCCAAGAATTTTGTTTGTTTCCATTTGTTGTGTTCTTGCAATAACCTAATTATCATCAATAGAAAAGATTAGGCGAAAACTTCTTGCAATAATGTAATAAGGAAAATCCCCATTTACTGAATTTATAAAAAATTAGCTGGATTATTTTATGTCACTTGTTCAGGAAAGGATTGATTACATCAAATTTTGAAGGAGCTCCTTATGGCCTCCTCACTAACTCCCCACACCATTCATTCCATGATTTTCCTTCTCTCTCCTTCTTGTTCTTCTAACCCTTCTGCTCACCCCCTCTTTTCTCAGACATTGTTCCCTCTTCATTTCCTGAGGGCCCTGGGTTTATGCCAGCCAATTTGGTCAACATTCAAATTGAAGCAACCCTAATGAAAATGCCAAAATGTGTCACTGCTCCAACAATATTTAATTACATTTCTCAGTGGCCAAAGCTGGTTCTCAACAGAGAGGCAATAATGGTGGGAATTTGGAGTCTTCCAAAAGTCTGAGAGGGAAGTGATGTAAGATTGAAAAACCCTTCAGCACTCTTCAGTTTGCATTATGTAGACACACACATAATCCAGACCGTCTTCAGGGAATGCATCCATATGTCCAGCTCAGGAGAGGCACTGCTACTTAAAAATCACAGCCGGTGATTGATCTTCAAATCGAAAGCCAGATGGGAGGACTTCTACCCACGAGATATTGGTCCTGCAGACATGGATAGTGAAAGAAGGCTGATTTTCATAGGTGGCATTCAGCACTAATGAACTCATTCTTCATAAGAACTCAGCCAGACACACCATTTCGGCTAATAATTGAAATAGATTGAATTCCTTTTCTGACTCTAATCCTAAATTCATAGAAATTTGGCAGCTCCAGTCAGAGTGCTGGAGAAGCAGCTTACTAAATTATGTCCCAGTGGCCTGGAAGCAGAAATGTTTCTCCCAAAGCCCCAAATTTACGTCTCGGTATTTCTGCATTCAGTACCTCTGGTTAAAAAGAGGATGGAAGTACCAGTTACTCTTGGAATCCTAATATCATAATTTGCTCTTTTACTTCAGTCATTACCCAAAATTTTGGCTACCAACTCTTCAAACTCAGTAATGAAGGCAAATTTGAAACTGAAAAATTCAAATGCTAGATTTATCCAGACCCTCTATCCAGACTTCTTCTTTATTTACCTTTATATTGATAACTGACCCCTGAAATGTGACTCCTTGCATCATCCAGTCAATGTATGGAGTAGAATTCAAGGAAGCCAAATCCAGCTGTCAAATAATTAGAAAGGAAATTCAGAATTTATTTCAGGTCTTAAAAGAACATTAAGGGGGATCCAATATTTAGCTTTCAAAAACACTTTGCCAAATCCTTTTCCAAGACCCATTTCCTTTGTAAACCACAGCCACCTCCATCCAAATCACAGCACAAACCTCCAGGGTTTTTACACAACTTTTCTTCTGCTTTCTCACAATTCTCCTCTCTCCCAGCTGTCCATTATGTCAACTTCTTTTACCCAGCTGAGTGCCCCAACTGCTATGCACATCTCTGCTTGGGTTTCAAGCTATCCCTTCTCCTGATTGTGCAACAAAAAAATATTCAGAAATAAGGTTGTCAGAGGGTTTTTGGCTCACAAGTTGAAAAAGAAAAAAAAAATCATGTCTCTTCCTCTCTGTTCTTAAAATGCCAAACTCAGTGCAAAGAGACAGTATCTTGGGGCCAAAATTCATTTTGAGCCCTGTCTTCAAACTGACTCATTACATATCAGCCATTGGGTCCTCAACAAGTCATCATAATTGTACTACCATAGTCCTTTATATGACACTTTTCACTTCCACAAATACTTTCTCATCTATCATTCAGTAATCTTGTGAGGAGAAAAAGCAGATGTCACCTGTGAGAGGCCAAGTAACACACAAACAGAGGTCCTATGACTTCTAGGCAGTTGCAGACATTACCGTTGAGTTCATAGTTCTACCCAATGGGGTTGTCCCTTTCAGTTTGATTCTTCCATAGAAATTCCTTCCGTTACATTTCCTGCCAGGTTAATTATGTTCTACCCATCATTAACAAGAGGTCATGTGAGGACAGAGCAAAAAGGTACCAAAGCCAATCCTGTTCAAAAAAGTGTTCTTACTAGAAAGAAACAAAGACTACTTGGAAACAACATTGATATAAAGTATGCGCAAGAATGAACTTGAAGCAAATATAGAAGCAAATTCTGAGAATGTTTTACAGTTAATATAGCAGGGTCAAATTGTGTATAACATAATGAAGATGATCACCAGTACAGAGTTACCCAAGAAGAAAACTAAGAGCTAGACCATAAGACAGACAATGTTTGATGAAGCCAAATTTGGCTAAAGGTTTTCCACCAATCCCTAATGAGGAAAACATAGACAATTCTATCAGAGTTTAACAGTATATAAACTCTACAGGTGATTAGCATTACTATCTTCTTTTTATTAGAGAATGTGAGTTCAACCATGCTATTTAATGCTTCTATTATCATCAAAAGCCCTCAACTTTTGAATCCTTTAAGTTGTATTTATAGATAGCTATCTATATAAGATGAATTCCTCCTTATTAACCATTCTTTTATATACAGTAGACAAGCCAAAAAAGGTATCTCTCCTTAGAGAGCATTGCTTTTGTGATTTTTATTCCTATTTGAATTTTCTGCATGGGGCAAAGTAGAGACTGGAAAATGAACTCATTCAACAAATATTTAATGAAAACCCACCCTGTGCCAGGATTTATGCTATTTGGTGGGGATAGAGACATGAGCTCACTGGTTTTAGGGATAGACATATACACAGATAATTTATAACGCAGGGTTCTAATTGCTGATACTGAACTATAAAAGCAATGTTGTAGAGTCAATAGGTAGAGGGGAGGGTGGCAGAGGGAAGTAGGAAGTTATTACAAAAGTCCCCAAAAAGGAACAACATCACTCTGCTTTATTTTAACCATAGTGCTTAGTACTAGGTTAAATTATATTGTTCACTTATAAGGACAATTTGTCATTTGTTTCCTACTCTTAGTTTTTAAGCCCCATGAGATAGAGACCTCTCCCTCTGCATGGTGTTCTCAGTGTCTAGAACAGTGCCTGGCACATGGTAGGAGTTTTTCATGTGTTGAATTGTGTCATCCCAAAAAGTGTGCATTGGAGTTCTAACTCCCAATACCTCAGAATATGACCTGATTTGGAGAAAGGGTCTTTACAGAGGTGACCAAGCTAAAATGAAGTAATTAGGGTGAGCTTAATGACATTCTAATTTTTTTAATCCAATATGACTATTTTCTTTATAAAAAAAAAATGTTTAGATATAGCAACAGACACATGGGAGATGATGTGAAGAGAAACATAAGAAGAGGTCCTCACAAGTCCCAGAAAAAAAGTACCTTTTCCGATACCTTGATTTCAAATTTCCAGCCTCCAGAATTGTGAGACAATAGGTTTCTGTTATTTAAGCCAACCAGTTTGTGGAACACTGTTATGGCAGCCCTAGAAAACTAATACAGAGCTCAAGAAATGTGTGTGAACTGTAGGATGGAATGAGATTAACTAAATTAGAGGAAATGGAAGGTACAAAAGATACTTCAGACTGAATTTTGTGATGAACTGGTCTGGGAAGTTAGCAAGGGTGCACATCAATACAATTTAATACTAATTCCTATAGGAAAGATTTAAAGTACATAAGAGAAACATTTTGATTGTCTATGTATGTGTTTGGATATGTTTGGGGGACATAGGGAGGTTAACTGCAGGAGAGTTTAGCTATAGATAAGCTCCTACAAAATATCAAGATGAACATATCCAGCAAACAATGGGGGATATGGGTCTGGAAACAGGAGGATAGCAAATGTTGGGTATGTGAGTTCTCTGAAGTTGTAAATTGCATTTGACATCAGAAGTGCAAATGAAAGTTACTAACAAGAGCATGCAAGTTGTGAATAGAAGTAGATCAAAGGTGAATTTTTGGGGGGAAAAATCATTTATACATAAGAAAAAAGGAATAAGGACTGGGGTGTCTGGTGGTTCAGTCGGTTAAGCCTCCGACTTCAGCTCAGGTCATGATCTCTTGGCTCGTGAGTTCATCCCCGTGTCGGGCTCTGTGCTGTCAGCTGAAAGCCTGGAGCCTGCTTCAGATTCTGTCTCGTTCTCTCTCTGCCCTTCCCCGCTCGTGCTCGCTCTCTCTCGCTCTCTCTCTCTCAAAATAAATAAACATTAAAAAAAAAAGAAAAGAAAAAGGAATAAGGATTGATCAAAGAACAGAAGGAAGAGGAGGAAAAAAATGGAAGAAAATGATTCTATACGATTCAAACGAAGAGGGGTTTTCAAAGGGTTAGGGATTGTCAAGTTGATCACAATCTGAAGTGAGGTTATAAAAGAGTGAGACTGTAAATATTCTTCTACATTGGATTATGCCCTTGAATTATGTGTAGAGTGCCTGAATCAAAAACCATCATGAGGAGGCTAAGGAGTGAAGGGAATTGAGAAACCATAATGTTCTGACAGTTTTAAGTGCATTGACTAATAAACCCCAGAGCCAATGCAACAAAGAACCTAAGAAGGTACACTTTGTTATTGCATGGTGTTCACTCTGGGCAATTCCCCAGAATTTATGAACAATTCCAGAGTGCTTAAAGCATATTTACTCAAGAAAATGCTTCATCAATTTTAATTCACTATATGAAAATGGTTATGATAATGTGATTGAAAATTTGATTGTCACCGGCATCTATATTTTGCGAGTTTTCAAATGGGAAATGTTATTTATATGTAGAGCCTGAATTATCAGCAGGTCTTTCAAAATATAAGGACTTTGAGCAGGACATTGGAGAGGCAGAATTAACAAGATCCTTGATTGTAAAAGATTTTGCAACATTTTTGACTGACTTCAGAACAAGTTATTTATTACTAATAAAGTTTCCAATAACATTAGACAGTATGTTCCACGAAGGCAGAAACTTCATCTGTTTAGCACGTGTTATATTCCCGTAACTTGATACAGAACCAGGTTCAAAAATAGTACAAAATAAATAGATGGTTATTTACAGTGCTTAACTCAGCTACAATGCTCATTCATATGCACCTTCTCCTTGGTGCTAAATATATCTAAATTCTTCTGTTTTGGAAAGAGTGAGACAAACAACTTGATACGTACTATATTAAAATTAATGTGTGTCCAGGCTTATCTACTAAAACATCAGAAAATATAAATGAGTATTTGTAGAAATATTATTGGCATCACATTCCAGATAAAGTTCACTAAAGCAGAACAATGTGAATCTAATTCAATTTTTAAACTTCAAGTTTCAATAAACAACATTAAATGTTACTGCAACAATATCATTCTCAGCACAGTATGACTTCTTATAGCCTTGCAGAGAAAGATAACCAAATTTGGGGGCAAAGCAGGTTTGTTTTTATTTTCAGCTTCATATAAAATCATTTCATTCAGTAAACTTAAGGTGAAGTTGATCTTTTCAACTGCCAGCTCTTTTCTTCAGCTCCAAACTTAGTAGAAGACCTTTAACTTCCAAAAGCTTTGATCAGAGGATGTCATTTCTACAAAAACTAATTACACAGAAATAATCTTTCAAATATAAAGATGAAGCAAAATGATTAAGACAGATTTAATTTGTGAAATGTTCAAGTTTCCTTGTATATAATTCTGAAGTGTCTTCAAAATTACAGGCCAGAAAAAGTCCGTTTTCACTTATACTTAAAAGTAGGGATTAAAAACTTTGGGTAGGAGAACAAAAATATCATTGTAATTTTAACATTATTTCAATCCCTCCAAGTATATGGGCAGAAAAGGACCAGGAGAATAAAAATCGTTTATGTAAAAGGATGTTACAATTGAATGCTTCAAATGGATCCTAGAAATTAAGCTTGTTTTAATGCTTTATTTTAAGATGAACCAATAGGAATGCCCTGTTGGAAGTCAAAAAAAAATGCAAATTACAAATTTGGCAAACTTAATTTGTCTCTTTATTAAACTTTCTTCAAATTAAGAAGAATACTTCTCCTTTATCCATACCTTCACACTAGCCCATACTTTGTCTTCTCTATGGCATAAACTAGTATTACAGTATTTTCATGAATGGATGCATTAATAATAATATGGCCATTTATATTCAGACTCTAGCAAACCTCACCTTGAGGGACCCTTTGTCTCATTGACTTGATTCATTATTAGTCTAACTAACAGGATTCCAGTTTCTCAGTTTCAGTGTCCTATTTAGTTCTAATTTGTAACATCATAACCTTTGCTTAACCTCTCATTCAGGGAAGTCTTACAGTTCCTCTTCTAGACTGAAAAATTGCATAAATATTTAAATGTTAATTCAAAGAGACTAAGAATGATATCAAAATGTCCCTTAGAGCCAAAATTTCAGTGGATCTGGCATCGTAGAATTATGATATGACCTAAAAATCCAAAAGGTGTCAATTTTCCCCCTCTGGCCTTAAATACTGTTTGTTCATGGAAGATTTTTAAAATGCCTTAAAGGTCTGGGGCTGTTCTCCCTATAGATCTCTTATTTTAAAGACAAATGGGAAATTGTCAAATAGCTCTAAAAATTGTGCAAATAATTATGGAGATGCCAGTCAAGAAAGCTGCATTTCCTTACTTCACAAAATGTGGCTTTGATAAGTCAAAAAAACTTTTCAACCTGCTTATCTTGTACATTACACCCACAAAATCCCTGAACTAATCATAGCTTATGAAACCATGTTGTCAAAATAAAAAAAAAATTATAAAGGTATATAAACTTGAGGTTAGATTAATTTCAGCAGTCATTCAAAGTAGTAATTTAAATGCTGTATTTTGAGATAAATGCTTCCATTATTAGGTAGATATCTTATTTTAGAAGAGTAGTATGAAAATTCTTGACAAGCCAAGAGATCAAATTTAAAAGTACTATATATGAGAGATTTAGATTTGGCAAGATTGCAGATTCAAAAATAAATTGACATTCCACCTGAAAATTTATTCTAATAAAAATAATATTCAACTCACCAATTTTTATCTTCCATTCTAACATTTCCTATAGTGAGAGCCTTGTGATTCTTAATATAGAGAGGTAATTACTGCTCCTTCTTCAGTTTTCAAGGGTTGTTTCTCTTCATGTTTCCTCAGGGTCCTGGATTCTTAATGATCTAATGATGATTTGCAGGCTGGAGAACTTATGGTTTCTGTACCTTATTTTCATTCTATAATCCATGCTCATTGGCACTCAGGGTGCCATGTTTTTGTGTCACTCAAAGAATTGAAGGACAGACAGCATCAATTTCCAAACAAAGTAACCATTACAGCAATGAACAACACGAGATACCACATGAATTCAATCTAAACTGGATAGCATAAACCCTATGCCCAGGTCAAAGTGTATCATCCCAGACAGTTAGGGTGGCCCATATCTCTTATGGAAAAGCCTCCATGTATACACCCAAAGAGGAAAGAAAAAGCTTAAGCACCGTGTGCTCAGGAAATGTTTTTAATGCTGGAATAAGGATTGTTAAGAGAGGTTCAGACGACATAAGGAAATGCTAAGTTAGTATCATATGGTGTAGGATTGTTGCAAAAGGATTATGAAAGTGTCTTGAGGATTCTATCAGGGTACAAATGGAACTTTAAGGTTTCAAGGGAAGTTAGCCTGGAGTGGCTAATTAACTGGAATTAAACAATATAGTTGACCAAACACAATCACCTAAATTAAACAGTGCCAGTTGCAGAGCAGGAACGTATGTGGAAAGACAAATACTGCGTCATTGATGTAGTATTGCTTATGCACTGTGGACTGAAGCTATTTTACAAATGAAGGAATGGAGACTCGGGCATATTCAAGAACACAGAGCTATTGACAGAGCAAAACTGGTCCCAGTCCTTTTGATAGTAAGTCTACCTTTATTCCCACCAGAGCATTTATACTCATTGAATTTCATAAATTCAAGAACTTTCCAAAATTCTTTGGGAGGCCGCCATAAAATTACTAGTATTTTACCTTGCCAAGCACATTAAAGCAAATACAGAAAGCCTACATAACAATAATCATCAGTTCATGAAGAAAGGACATTTTATTCTCTAAATTATAATAATTTCTTGTTGAGAAAAGTTTGCTATTTTCTTTTGTAATTTCACCACACATTGATGAAAAATCTATATCCAAATAGAATACATCCCCATTTAGGAACCTGCTGTCTGCCACAGCTGCTTCCAAGTATCAGTCCAGGATCTGTGCTGAATCAAATTCCTGGATCAGTCCAGGAATTTTATTATAGTTGAGTCACCTGCAGATACATTTGTGAACCACTCCAGAAAATGTACCATATACCTTTGATCCTGACGCATATTTAACATTTTAATTTGTTTTATTTGAGATGTAACTAAAAATTTCATTACCCATATTTAACATCATTATTTCAATTTTTCTGCACTGTACCTGTATTTAATTCAACAATACATCTTATAATCATTGATATGATAGTCTTGCACAAATATTTTATGTTTTGAATATTTTTTAATGTTTATTTATTTTTGAGAGAGAGAGAGAGACAGAGCATGAGCGGGGAAGGGGCAGACAGAGAGGGAGACACAGAATCTGAAGCAGGCTCCAGGCTCTGAGCTGTCAGCACAGAACCCGACATGGGACTCCAACTCACAAACTGAGATCATGACCTGAGCTGAAGTCGGAGGCTTAACCAACTGAGCCACCGAGGCACCCTTTTATTTTATTTTATTTTATTTTATTTTATTTTATTTTATTTTATTTTTAATGAATACTGTATGTTTTGAACTACGAGTATCAGTCACACACACACAAAAGATCTATTAGCAATTCTCTGTCCCCAAAATCCAGTAACAGGAGAAGAATAGGTACTCAATAACTTGGAAGTGAAATGAAGAAACAAATCTCTATGCTCTCAGGATAACTTTGCAGGATTCTAATTTGGGAACCAACATCTTCTAAGAAATTGAGAAGTAACAAAAAGCAGTTTGGAGTTGAGGTTTAATTTATTCATTTTGGTCTTATCTAGGATATCAGGAAATGATGTGTTCTGGTTGATCATATATTCTGGTTAATAGATTATTATCCTACTTAATTCCATGTATATATCAGTGATTATGAAAAATTAAACCACAATAAAATATACTTTGCACAGAAATTAGGGTGAAGTGAAGTATCATCTTTTCTTTGATGGCTCAAAATATACCTTAAAGCCTCACTTTTACCATTTAAAAAAAAATCAAAAAGAAAGAAAGAAAGAGAAAAGAAAAGAAAAGAAAAGAAAAGGAGGAAGGAAGGAAGGAAGGAAGGAAGGAAGGAAGGAAGGAAGGAAGAAAAATCAAGTGCAGTAGTGGAGAGGTAAACCAGGTAATAGAACTCCTTGCTTAACAGGACATCAAATAATCTCTATTTTTTCACATTCCATGCTTTTTAATGAATAAATACAAAGTAACATTGTAATCATAAAAATTACATGATCTCAAAAATGGATTTTCTTCCAATGTTGATTTCTTCTCTACATGCTTTACAGAGACATAATGATACACCTTTATCCTATATTTTTCACTAAATATTGCATCATAAGTATTATCTACCTTTAGTGGAGAAGTCTTGATAATAGCAAATTATAAATGATTGAATGATGTCCCTCAGGTTGATTATATTTTAGTCCAACTTTTTAAAATTATTAGCCATTTTAATTGTGCTGAGATAAACATCTTATGTTGCTACATATTTTTTCAAAGCACTTACCACTCTCTCAAATTATTTGTTTGCTTAATTAAGTATTTTTGTCTTTTCCATTAGAATAGCATTCCCATGAGAGCAGGAGTTAAGTTCATCAGTGAATTCCCAGAATGTAGCACAACACCAAGATACAGCATATAAGCCCAGAAACATTTGTGGGACACATGGATGAGTAAATGAATCGTTATACATATTTTTATTCACTTAGGAATAGTTCCCAAAAATTTGACATTGGCCCTTGCCAGTTTTTTTGCCTCTAGTTGTATGAGTACACTCAAGTTACAATGTCTACAGGAAAGCAGGAAGTCTGAATGGTTCTTGTAAGGCCAGTTGGAAAACTCAATGTTGCTAATGAAAGTGAGATGAGAAGGAGACAGAATGAAAGTGAGAATGGTCAAGCAGGAAGTGGATATTTAAAGAAAACTTAAGACCCTGCAGGCTCCTAGCAAAATGTAGGGGAACAAAGAGGAATAGGAATTATCAGTGAAAATGGGGTCTCGAAATGGTAATTTCTGAAAGTCTAGGGGAAAAAATAGGGAGGGAGCCAAGAGCAGGAATAGAAAATTACTAGTAAATTAGCTTCAATGAACCCCCAAAACAAGCTAATTAGGAGAATCCCAATTCTTTTTTTCCCAGCAATTTTTTTAAATAAAAATCTCCCAGTGTCACCTCTGGAAATTCTAATTCAGCATGTCTGGGTTGTGACCTGGTAATTTGTATTTTGAAATTTTTTCTAGATTTAAATTAAACTCAATATAATTTATTATAGAACACAAAAGAAAAACAAATGTTAATATCTTATGGTAAGTCACATTATATCTAGACTGTGTGCATTTTTATAAATGTTGGGGAATCCTCAAAAATATTATACCTACTTCTATGTAATTGTCTCAAATACTCTCCTAGACTTTTTATTCAAACTATATTAATATCAACTCTTAGTGACCGTATAAAGGAACACTGTCAGAGAACAATTTCAGTTAGTGTTTTCTTCAGCATGTGTTTTTCTGAATTTAAGTCAAACATAATCAAGCATATTTTATTCAGTTGACAGAACTATAATGTTATTATAGTTCACTATCAATGTTTATAGAATTCTTACTTCTACATGGGACTTCTATTAAAATCAATGGGAATCACACCAATAATACCCTGGAAAAACCTGAGAAGATTAATACTCAGTGCCTGCTAGTCCAACTGCCCCAGTATTTGTTGTTTTTATTTTATTTTGTCTTCAAATTCAAATCACCTAAATTACTTAACATGAAATATGGCTTCTTTCCCAGTTCAAAGTTATTGTTAGCCATAGATTATGTTGTATTTATCTTCTCTAAAATATCTAACTGATGGGAATGTGATAGAAAAGGCTTTTCTCACAAGATTTACAGTCCTATCTTGAAGATCTATCTATACATTTGGCTTTGCCCTGAGTAAACAAACCCCCAAATTCCTAGAACCTATAATTTTTGAAAATGAGAATCAAATTTACATAGGAATTGTTTTCCAAAGATGCTGCGGTATATGCTTGGAATTAAAGCTATGGGTTTAGCTACATTTCTGGAAATATATAAACTTCTTGCTTTAAACTATTCTTAATCATTGTCAGTCTCCGAAAGACTTTTGATGCTTCTTTTAGATAACTCTTTCTTTTAGATGCTTTAGGTAACTTTTACTTAGATGAGTAGAAAACATATTTAGTACTACAGAGAACAAACAGTATAAAAATTTGTAAAGAGATTTTCTCTCAAAATTAGAGAATTTGTCTTCTATTCCTCTTTTCATTTCTTGATGGCAGAGTGACCATAATTAGGGGACTTTATGTCTCTGAGTCTCAGCCACCTCATATGTAAAATGGGTGCAATCTCATCTGCCCTACCTAGGCCATGCCAATATAATGAAGAGCAAATGAACCCCATGGATGGAAGCACAATAAAAATGTGAAGAGTTGGGTCACCTGAGTGGCTCAGTTGGTTCAGTATCAGACTCTGGATCTCAGCTTATGTCTTGATCTCAGGGTCTTGAGTTCAAACCCTGTGTTGGGCTCTGCGCTGGCCATGAAGTCTACTTAAAACAAACAAACAAACAAACAAAAACAATGTAAAGAGTTACACAAAGTTAATAAATTTTATTGTTATGTTCTGTAAAGGCAAAATATATATCTGGAGTTTTATTGGATTTTTCAATATATTTTCATGGAAAATGTTTTGATAGTAGAGAGTTTCTATAAGAGATTCTGAAATAGATTAAGACTGGTAATGAAAGTGTTTCCATTAAACATGTGTAGTTCATTAAGTTATTCCACATGGTCTCCAAATCATTAGTATCTTAAATGTAGCAAAGAAGATTGTGAAACAGGGATGACAGACATAAATCTACTCCAGAGACGGGGTTACTTTCCATGGAATAAGTGTTCTGCTAATTCTCGCTATAACTACAAAACACTTCTATTTATTTGGTCTTATACCAAGGTTTCCCATTCAGTTTTAAAATCTTAAAGAGTTTTCTTATAACTATAGTTTAATTTTTTTAACAGAAACACACAGTGCAAATTGACTGTTAAACATCCACATCTAGTTCATTTAGCATAGAGCACTGAATCACTGTCTTAGCAATAATGAATTTGCTTTCCACATGAAATCAAACTAATTATATTCTGGTTACTTGATTGTGAAGTCATGTGACACCACTTTTAATTTGTTTATGCCATATTACTCTTTGGTTAAGAAAAGATCTACACATACGTTGTTCAGTGGAGAAGGTCGCTGCCATTACACGCACATTAAGATACTCATGATTCAAAGATGTGGCTCCTGATGGTTTTATTTCCTCCTGTGAGCGAGGTTTGATTTGAGATGCTTATACCACTGATGCCTCTTAACTGTGTAATTCAAATAATACCTTCTGCAAAATTGTAGCAGTTTGTATGCTATAAACTTAAGTTAAACCTTGTCAATACTGTTTTCAATTCATCTAAAACAGAAGAGAAAGAGGGAAAAAGTGAATTTATCATAGCTAATATATGACATGAACATCTGCTCATAATAAGCTAGTTAAAATTAGTTTAAGTCTATCAGGCACAAGGAGAATATAAATGGCCCAAGACAAGGTATCCAGGCTGATGAAGAGACTGCTGTAAGAATAAGGCTGAGATTCTTCATTTTTTAAATTATCTGCCAACCATGGCTCTCTCCTCTCTTAAATCCTGGGTTCAGACTGTCACAAACATATTTCATATGCCTCTTCACTTCTTAGGCTGGCTACTAGACCCAGCCAAGAATTGTCACATGGATTTTTTTTCAATATTCTTCTCTCATTTACTTTCCTTCTCCATTTAACTTTTTTCCCCTTTCTCACCTAATCCTATAATCTTCTTGAACTTTACCACAGGATATTTCCTACCAATCCATCATTTTTAACAAAGAGGTAAGGCTGCCCTATCAGAAAATGACAGGTTCTCATAATTTGAGTGGACAGCTTTAGCCAAGCAAATCTGCCTGTGAACTTCCTCTGTTCATATCACTTCTTCCACTCTTCCATGACTTCTATCTTAAGGCTTCTTGAAAGCTAAATAGAAGACTTTCAAATAGCCCCATGAGATTTCAAACCCTGGCAATGCTACTTATTAAGTGTCATGACCTTGGATAAGTTGTTTAACTATTCTGAATCTTGGTTTAGTCATCTGTAAAATAGAGATAAATAACATCCACCCCATGAGATAGTGGTAAGAACTAAAAGTGATCGTGTATGTTAAAAAATAAATTAGCACAGTACAAGACACATACTATGTACTGTTTAGGTTGCTGTCTTTGAATTTGAGGCTAACACTCCTTTTTCACTTTATCACATTGTTCCAATTCTTTCCAATTAAGAATTCTAAAACATTCTTTGTAACTTAGCTCACACTTTTCATTTAAAAACTACTTCATGTGTATCAGTCAGTTTCTACTGCATAACAAATCATCCTAAAACTTAATTACCTAAAACAATAATGAATAATTCTTTCCCTGTATTTCCCATAACTTTTTACATTGGGTGGGTTGGTGTTTTGGTCTAACTTCAATAGCACAGAATGGTCTCACTGACATATTTGGTACTTCAACTGCAATGGTTGTGATAGCTTGGTGAGAACACTGGAGGTCTTTCCTTCCCCATGGTCTCCTCTTCCAGTTGGCCAGTCCACATTTCCTTATGTGATAGTAGAAAGATTCCCATCTCACGGGAAGAAAAGTCCCACTGCGTAAGTCACATTAGTGATACATCTTTAAGCACAGAGTAAATACTATATATCTATATCTATATCTATATTTATATCTATATCTAGATCTATATCTATGTATCTTTGAAGCCTGAAAACCTTGAGTTAAAATTCATTCTGTACCACCTTATTCAAGGAATGCTCTTGAGCAAAATATTCATCCTCTGTATAAGCCATATTTTTTCCTTTTCATGTATATCAATAGTACAGGGTTAGTGTCAGAGTTAAATAAGATAACATGCAAAATTTGATCAATTTGTCACCTGGCAGTTGGTAAAATAAATGTATTTTCCTTCTACAATCATCTGTCCTCTGAGCTCTTTTGTTGTTGTTTTTTGCTATTACCACCAACAAAATCACTATCCCTCCATTATGTTACATAAAAAGCCCAAGATATCGCAAATTTCTTAACTGAGAATTAATAATCACCTATTATCATATTCATATATTAAAATGTATATATAGAACAATGAAATCCACATTTTCACACTAAGAACAAGAAATAATATTTGTTAAAACTACCTCCACTTAGTTAATATTAAATTTTCCTCTAATTATCAGCTACTATAAAGCTAGGGATTCCATAGATACAAATTAAAGGATTCAGAGTCACAATTAAATAAATCTAGTTTCTAGTGCCTTTAAAATAAACAAAATTTAAAAATAAACAAATGAATTAGAAAGGCAATGACCAAAATTTGAGAAATGTTTTCGTTATCAGAGTTTTTACAGACACATAAAAATCCTCACTTTAGAAACATGCAGGATGTATTTAAAAATATATAAAGCTATTTTTAATAACCTAAGATTATTAAAGTATTTTCTGTTGACAGAGGACTTCAGTACTATACAAATTAACAGCAAAGAAAATAAATGTACAAGTAAGGACAATATTAAGAGTATTTAGATATCAAAATTAAAAAGGGGGCTTAATTCTTGACAATTTCTGTAAACTGCATGCACTTGTTTTGGCCATTACATAACAGTAATGATGGAAACCTCCATGTATTAAACTATTGCACGTCTAAAGCCAGGATTTATCTCTTTGGGAGAACACGTGTTTCAGCCTCTACTGGGAGGAAACTTTGCCTTTTCTCTTCTTAACCAGAGATGTCTTTCTTCTTTTCCCATGTCCCTTCCCCTGCCTCAGAAGAGGAAAAACAAATCTGGTTGGTCACATCTAGGACACTGTTTCACTGCATTCACTGGTGGACAGAAACCCACAGGTGTCCTGAGAGTGGGGTTGGTAAACATTGCCAAGGCCTCTCAAGGCCGTGCCTTCTCATTTTCTCTTCCTTCTCACATAGAGTCTTGGTCCCTCGAAGGTCTCACAGATATAGACTCAGTAGCTAAGTGAGAAGTTGCACAAGCTAAATGATAAAGAGAAGACCGGTAGGGTCATGAATGTGAAGCAGATCCTCTGACAGAACTGAACAGAGAGCTCAGCTTTGGAGGACCAGACTGCTGGCCAGCAGACGTAAAACAGCCCTTGACATCTTGTTTGTCGTCATTCCTTATGTGCATACCTTCCTCAAGAACTTCAAAGAAAAGAAATGATTGACATAGCTTCACTTGGGCATACTCTATTCCCTAGCTATAACACTGAGAACCAGCAAAATCCCTCTGGTATTTGTCAGTATGCACTGTAGACAAGATTTTGACACTTCTTTAATTAAAAATGGTGACATTAAAATACTACCAGAATATCTAAATGATAAACAAAATTTTAATTCTTCTCGAACTCCACCACACCAAATGAAAAGTAATATCAAGTAGAGAAGAATCAAAAGACCATACATTGGGATGCCTGGACTCAGTCAGTTAAGCGTTTGACTCTTGGTTTCGACTCAGGTCATGACCTCAGGGTTCAAGAGCCCCACCCAGGCTCTGCATGACAGGACAGAGCCTATTTGGGATTCTCTATCTCCCTCTCTCTCTGCCCCTCCCCTTCTGGTGTTCCTGTGTTCCCTTTCTCTCTCCTCTCTCTCTCTCTCTCTCTCTCTCTCTCTCAAAATAAATAAACTTAAAAAAAAGAGCATACATAGATAAGAGCATCTGTTCTACTGTAATATTGACATGAATATAAAAGGTATCCAAAGTTTCACATTGTTGTTATGGAAATCTAGAAGAAAGTTAACATCCCAGAGTTTCATAAAATTCCATCATTGTAACACATTTAGCCAGAAGGCAAGATTTACAGTAGGAAATGCAGAACAAAAACTAACATACAGGATGCACTAACTATGAGACAGGCACTGCTCTAATACTTACCTGCATTGTGCCCTTTACTCCTTATAAGTTCATGAGGCTTAGAAGAGGTTTTGTGATTCACTCAAGGTTACAAGCATAAAAGATGATCAAACCAGGAATCCAACCAGGCAGTGATCTAATTCTAGAGTCCATAATCTTTAACTTCTCTCCAGTGCTGCTTCTAATGAACAGATCTTCCGATGGAAAATACGTTTTTAGTCACTGAATATGCAAGAAACTGCTATGTGCAAAGCATTCCAATAGATGCTGCATAAAATACAATGATGCATAATTTATGGTGCATGCCCTTACGGAGTTGATAACCCAGTAATGCACTAAAGTATCACAAAAACCTGACATCAAAAATGTATATACAGGGGCGCTTCGGCGGCTCAGTCTGTTAAGTGTCTGACTCTTGATCTCAGCTCAGGTCTTGTATCTCAGGGTCATGAGTTCAGGCCCTGAGTTGGACTCCACAGTGGGAGCAAAGCCTACTTAAAAAAATGTATATATATGTGGGTTTAATGTGAGTATTAATAAAGCAAGTGGTGTAAGATATAGAAAAAGAGAAAAGGCTGTTGCCTAGTAGGAAGGCCTTGGCTACATTCTCTTCAGCAATTTCCTTCACTGTAATAATGAAAATCTTAGATCACAAGTTAGATTTTTGTACTATACAGAAATAAATGCCATTACTTTCTCTGTTCCACAGCTGCAGAAGAATTGTCAGGAATATGCTTCATCCTGATTGAAGTTAAAAAACTAGCTATGTCACTGTAAATTTAGATGTTTCTACATATGATGACCACATGTGTTTTGAAGTATTTATTAATCAAATGTAAATAAGTGAATAAGATCAAACCCTTCACTGGCTACTTGGCTTTGATGAATTGTCATCGCTTACTTCTGTTCTCTATAAATAGATTAGGCACAAAGACTTTAATTCAGTGTGTAATTATTCCACAGTTTCTGTGGACAAGGCATGGTAGTGGTCTGGCTGCGTGACACTAGGGCACATCCAGGTGAATAGATCGGTGACTGCCTAGGGGGAGACTATACACTCGTGTGGAAGGCTGGTGAGTAAACAGAGTCGTTTTAAACATAACCAAAAAAAGAAAAGGATTGGTCGGGGTGGGGCAGGGGGTACTCCAAATGGTTAGAACACCAGCTGCCTTTGGTCCTTTAATCTGGGCTGCAAAACTTTAGTACTTGATATTCAGAAGGTCATTCTCAGAGCTCTTTGTCCTACACACACACACACACACACACACACACACACACACACACACAAACATGATATGAACTTTAATAAACACAGCACTGATTATATGTGTGAACAAGGAACAATAAGGATGCTATTTCATATATAATATACTAATTTTCATAATTTTCTCGGGCCAAGGAAGTCTGTTATTTTTTTAAGTTTATTTATTTTTTATTTTATAGCATGAGCGGGAAGAGGGGCAGAGAGAGAGGGAGAGAGAGAATCCGATGCAGGCTCCACACTACCAGCACAGAGCCCCATGCAGGGCTCAAACTCACAAAACCACGAGACCATGACCTGAGCTGAAACCAAGAGTCGGATGCCTAACTGACTGAGCCACCCAGGCACCCCTGTTATTGTTTTTAATGCAGTGGCTTTCCAAGAGTTTGGTTTTGTGTTTGCTCTGTACCGGGAGTCACAGTCAGCAATGCCATCACCTCATTAGTTCTTCCTGCTTCTCAATCATTACTTCCCACTGGTTGAAAACTCTTAACCCTTAAATTCTTTGTGATATGATGGCTTTCCATTCCAAATTCAGTCTATTGGAATGTTCCAGATATATACATCAAAATAATAACAATAACAATAAGCTCTATTAAAATAACATTATTTAAATTGTAATTCAAAGATTCTAATTTTCCAAATTTGTTCAAAAGTTGCTCTAAAAAATCAGCTGAACAAGTGTTAACAATGAAAACTAGTCCAACATGGAGGTACTCAGGAAGGCATTTCCATATCTCTGGCAACCAAACAGTAAAGAGAGTGAGTTCAGAATCACAAAAAGCAGGACAAGTGATCACAGATGACCACACTGCTAGCATTTGTCATTTTCAAATGCTCATCTTCATGCTTCTTTCAAAGGAGTGTTAAAAGAGAAATAAATTTATCAGTAGCACTTAAGACAAGCTGTTCTCTCCTTTGTGTGGTGATAACTAGCTCAGAGCCATCAATCAATCAATCAATCAATCAATCAGAAAAAGTGAAGAAATGATCACTGGTATTCTAGGAAGGAAATGTCACCATACACAGGGGGAACTGGAAGCAAATTTCACAACTTTATAGACAAGCTACTCAAACTTCCCACTGAAACATATGTTGAGCCCTGGCATCTATTACCCTGGAGACAAAAGGATCTGTCTTCTTTGAATTTCCTCTTATTGCTTCCATGGACCCAAAAAGAGATTGTTCTAGACTGGCAAACAGTCTGAAAACAACAGTTTTATGGCAGTGAACCACCTATCATTATAATAACTGAAGAAAAAGAATCCAAAATGATCTGATAAGACAAAATTATATATACAAAGTAGGAATGTCCAGGCTTTATTTCAATATAAATCATATGATTCATTTAAAATTTTATAACATCTCTACAACTTATTTTCTTATCTTTAGCTGAAAGAAAAAAAAAAAAAAACTGTGAGGCTCCTGCTTAGCTGACTGATTGCTTTAGCGCAGGTTATTAGCTGAATTTCTATAAGTAGTTTTTCTTTTTTTTCAGGAAAGAAGAAAACTTTACTTTTAAACCACATTCTCTATAGTCTAGCCAGCTGGGCTCTTGGGTAAGTTCTCTGGGCGAGGTTTAAAGAAACTCCCTCTAGCTAAGAGTAAGAATCTTTTTTTCTCTTGTTTGCAGAAATCACTGTGCTGTTAACCTCAGGCATTTCATAAGGGTAATTACGGACACCCAAACTTTGTGTGTTTGTTCAGACACAGAAGAGGAATCCATCATATTCAATTCTTTTTCTCTGACTGACAATGCTAATATTTTTGAAAAGTATTCCTTTGGATGTTTTGCAAATAAAAAAAGAAGAAGAAAATAGAAACAGCATAAAACCGAAGTATGTCTTGGGCTCAACACCAGTTTCAGGGGCAGTTAGTTACATCTTTGACTCAATCTTCATAAAGTGGGAATGGAAAAAAAATTATGGAAATATTTTTTGAAACAATGTTGTTAGTTAACATAAAAAGAAGAGTAGGAGCAATTTTCTGGAAATTTCAGGAAAATCTCTGGCCCAGAAGAAGCTAGTCAATATGACTTTCAGTCATCAGATAACCAGATACCTTGAAAAAGATTAACAGGAGCACAAACGTGCATTTTCCTTAGAGGACGAGGAAACCACGGTGTCTTTTGGCTAGACAGGCAATCTACAGGGCTCTTTTTCGACTGTCAAAATAACACGTTCTGTTGCCTAAAGACTTCGTGGGACTGAATGAAAAGCTACAAAAAAGTAATAATAATAAATAAAAATTTTAAATTAAAATTTAGAAAAGACAAAAACACCTAAGTTCCCTAGTTTCCTAGAAACATAATTATCTATAATTAATTTTCCCGTTGGGCTTATGCTAGAAATAATTTCACTATTTAAACTTTATTTTACTATATGAAATTAATAAATCTGATCATGTATTTCACATAGGTAGAGCACTAAAAATAATATATGCATAGCATTACAGATACTTTTTTAATGAGGGAAAGACAAGCTAAAATATGATTTCCTAAGACCCTGTCTTTTCTTCTCTAGAGTTCCAAACTTGTCTTACTCTCCTTAACTAACCAGCCACCAAATATACTTTTTAACCTCAGGAAATAAACTTGTAGATTCTGTAAAAATTGCAACTATATCAGTACTTATAAAGATTCCAAACTGGAGAATGGAAAGCAAAACAACAACAAATCCTACAGAAATCCAACAAATCACAATCACTGTGGCTATCAAAGGAACAGAAGCCTATACATCCAGGGAAAGGAAAGATACATATTTTCTATATCTATCTATCTACCTATTTGTCTATATTCAGAAAAAAAAGATATATATGTACATACATATATCTTATCATAGATACATGACTTTCTGCAAGTAACAGAAACGTAACTTTAAAAAACATTACTATAATAAACTAAGGAAAAACTAAACCATGGCAAGTCATGGATTGTTCATGAATATGCCTGAGCCAGTACAAGCTCTAACAGGATAAAGCCTGAAGGGGATCGACGTGTTCTTTGGACAGTCTCCCAGCTGACACCTTTCTTCAGTCCTTCCTTGTACGGAGACAGCTGCCTGTCCATCCACCGACTGGGCAGAAATGTGACACCCATGTACGCTAAAAATTTCACTAAGTGCTGTTTACACTAAACAATGTCAAAGAGAAGAATTAGCCAGAGACAATTTTAAGATACCCACAAGGAACATTTTATTTAGGAAAGGACTACCTGAGATCTAGGCCACTAATAATGAAAATAATTAAAGTGGTGCTGAAGTTGCTGACTATCACAACAAAGTAAAACTGTGGGCAGACTTCAAGTTTAGAGAGCTTTTGACACCAATTAAGCATTGAAAATTTCATTGTTGTTGTTTCCTTAATTTTCTTCTTTGTTTCTTAACTGAAATAAGCTTTTCCATTTGGCCTTTGTCCTAAGATAAGCTTACACTTATCTCAATACACTTAAGTCAACTAACTTCTTAGCCCTAAGACCATTTACCAACGAACGAGGGACCAAAAATGTACTGAAATGATCTGCTTGTCACAATAAATCTCCCAGTCCAAAATTCTCTTTATGATTTGTTTATGTCAGTATACAATTTCTCACACATAAAAATAAAACTGTAAGTTTATAACAAGAAGAAATACCTTGAAATGTTATAAGCAATGGATTTAATGAGATTAGAACAATTACCCTTTTGCCACAATATAAAGACAACTCTCTCCTTTGTACGGAAGGTGCACATACTGATCAAAGCACAACTTCAAGAAGTCAGACGGGTACTTGGCAGACACGGAGATCTGAAAGATTCTTTATTTAGGTTTGCTTCTGGAAGAATAAAACAACTTCTTGGAATAACAAACTTCCAGGTTTCCAGACAAATTACCTTCATTCTCTTCTTAGCCATAGACAAGTAGGATAAATAGGATCTTCTTGGATCTGCCGGACCCCTTACAATGACCCATATAGCGCCTACAACAGGGCTCTCAGTTTTCCCAGCAGCACCACCACCATCGCGTGGCTACATGTAAGAAATCCAACTTTGGAGCCCCATCTAGGTGGGACTCATACATCTATGCTTCCACAAGTCCTCCAGGGACTGATGCTGTTGAAGTTTGAGACCCACTGAACAAGGAGTAGTTTCCCATTCAAAAGCAAATGAAGGTTGTACTACAGTGCCTAGCTGAGGCAGGAGCCAAGTCACGTGAGGCTTCGCCTTTCCTCTAGTAAATGTCAGCTGGGAATTACCTTGGCTACTAATGATTATAAAATATTTTTGTATGAGTACAGGTTAATACCCCACTATTTCATTTGCCTTTGGTCTTAGGTAGCTATTTGGAGTCTTATGCCACTTACAAACTAAGCATAATTTAAAACAGCTTAAAGGAAAAGCTTCAGTTCGTAAATAGTATCTTACTAATCTAATCTTTTTATATTTTTCTTTTAGATAAAGGGCCACAGAAATATTTTTTTTTATTTTTTTTTAACGTTTATTTATTTTTGAGACAGAGAGAGACAGAGCATGAACGGGGGAGGGTCAGAGAGAGGGAGACACAGAATCCGAAACAGGCTCCAGGCTCCGAGCTGTTAGCACAGAGCCCGACGCGGGGCTCGAACTCACGGACTGTAAGATCATGACCTGAGCCGAAATCGGCTGCTCAACCGACTGAGCCACCCAGGCACCCCAGGGCCACAGAAATATTAAGTGTTATTACATTTAAATTAATCTCCATGCACTGAATATTCTAAATAAGAAGGTTATATAGATTTTCCCCCAAAGAAAAAGCCAGATCCAAACGATATGGCATTTTTGGCTTTAAAATTATTCCTCAGCTGGACTAGAATAGACTACTGTTTAGTTTTGTTTTGCCTTACAGATATCACCCTAATAAAACAAGAGGCCACATTGTGAGCAACATTACAAAGAAATTTTATGATTCCTAGACAGATTTTTCTTCACAGTATTTGCATAATCTTAAAATGCAAGAAATTGTTGAGGAAAACACTGGATAACAAAAGTGGTAGAGTACTCAACACATTTACAGGAATGATTTAGAGTCACTCCTATCTTAACTGTATTACAGATTTTGGATTGTAGACATAGTGCATCATAACTGAATATGCATTAAGGCCAAGATGGGAAAGATTTTCCTAGGGCAGTGCTTCTCAAAGCATCATCTTTGGGTGATGCATAGCATTTCCAGAGAAGTTGTTAAAATACTAATTCTACAGCCTGACCTAGTGTATCAGATACTCAGAGGGTGAGTTCCAACAATCCCTCCAGGGGATTCTGTGTTCACTAAAGTTTGAAAAACACTATGCCAGTGAAGTGCCTACACATGCATCTATCTTCTAAGATGTAATGTAATCTTCTTGTGAATAATGATAGCCTTTTGTAAAAAATAAACTGATTTATGCATTCATTCAGCAGTCATTTATTGACTACCCACTTGGTGCCAGGGACTGTGGTAGGCATAATGAAACAGAGAAAGACGAGAAGAGAGAGAGAGAGAGAGAGACTGAAAAGAGGGAGGGAGGGAAGAAGGAAGAGAGAGAGAGCTGGAGAGGGACAGAGGAAAGGAGAGAGAGGAAGGGAATAACTGAACTGGAGTGATAGCAGAGAAAGGAAGTGGATAAATTTGAAAGTATAGCCCAAGTTAATGGTATCTAATTCTTTGTCATACTAAAGAGTTTCCAGCTAACTCTAATTGAGGCAAAGTCAGAGGATAGTTTGTTTTTCCTGCCATGTATCATCATTTAGTTAGCCACAACTTTACCACTGCTTATAGCAAAGATGAGCATGAAAATGTGTGAATAGTGCTTTTCCTAGATTCTTAGACCTGATCCATCATAATGATAAAGCAGTTCTTTGTCTGAAAGTTTAGCCAATTGCTCCAAAGCCAGAGAGAATCTAAGTGAGAGAGGTATGTACTCTTACTCATTTTACCAGCAAAAAAGTACCTCACCCACCAGAAATTTTGGATTAAATGTTCTATATGAATGCTCCCTAAGCCTTCCAACAGGTCCCAAACAGATATTCCTTCATTTTCTGACTTTCTCCCTTTCTTCTTACTTCCTATAGTCCATTTCTTTCTTTGTACTTTTTTTAAGTTTATTTATTTATCTTGAGAGACAGAGGGTGTGTGCACAGAAGCGGGTGAGGAGCAGAGAGAGGGAGAGAGAATCTCAAGCAGGCTCCACACTGTCAGCACAGAACCTCACACAGGGCTCAATGGCACAAACCGTCAGATCATGACCTGAGCTGAAACCAAGAGTCAGATGCTTGAGCAACTGAGCCACCCTGGTGTCCCAGTCCATTTCTTTCTAGTAATCCCCTGAACACATATGCATGGTGCTTAAACCCAGAGAAATTCGGCAGACCACCTAGTGCCAGTCCAGGTGTCCATAGGACTAATGGCCATGAGAATGCCTAGGGCCTATGTTCTTTGTAATTTGCAATGTAGTGTTCAAATGTAGCCTTTCTTTACCCATCTTCAACTGTTTAGAAAAATTCTGTCACACCACAGCCTTGTTATGTTGGTGCCTGCATGGTTTCTTGTGTTTAGCAAAGCTATGACTGGTAATACTGACTTATGTAGAGGAGATCAGAGCTTGGTTCATTGCTCTGCTAACAAAAGATTACATCTTGAGAAGGATGAGACTAACAGGCTTCCCCAGCAATGGTCTAGGTAAGAGATAATGGTGGCTGCAGCACCTGGGTGGCTCAGTTGGTTGAGCGCCTGACTCTTGACTTTAGCTCAGGTCATGATCTCACAGTTCATGAGTTCGAGCCCCACGTCGGGCTCTGCATTGACAGTGCAGAACATGCTTGGGATTCCCTCTCTCTCTCCCCCTCTCTCTGCCTCACTCTCAAGATAAATAAATAAACTTTAAAAGAAAGAGAGAGAGAGAGAGAAAGTCCCCTGGACACTCTCACTGGCCATCATCAACAAAGAGACATTGGAACGTCTCTAGAAAACCTTACTATTTTAAGTACCATACAGACATACCACATGCAGAAAGTGGGTTGAAACATTGAAAGGCAGGGGACAAAGGCAAAAAATGAGATACAAGGTCAATCTCACTGCCTCCAGACAACACATGCCACCACAGTATCTTGGAGAGATTTCTTTGCTGATTCTGAGAAATCTCTTAGTATATACAGAGCAATATCTTTCTTAATAGGAATTTTCCTCACTCATGTGGTCAAGATATTTATTTTAATAATTAATGCTATTTTGGTTTGCAAATAATAATTGCTTTAGCAGCTATGCTGAAGTAATCTACTTGTACAGAAAGAGAAAATCCACTACTTTTCTCTTTGTTTTCTTTAGATTTTATGAGTGCATAGGTATGTATGGCTTACATACACTGTTACATATATCATGACTCCCTGTATGTCTAGTCCTATTTCCTCAGTAGAACCCCAGACTAGGATAATAGTATATTTAACTTTCTATATAACATCTCTACTTAGATGTACAAGACATCTCAATCTTAATATAGCCAAAAAGACATAAACTCAAGAATAAATAAGACTTCATTATCCCTTCATATTTGCTCTTCTCCTAATTGCCCCCACTTAGCAAATGGCAGCATAAACCATGTAGTTGCTCAAATAAAAATCTAGACGTTTTCTTTAATTCTTTTTTGTTCTCTTTCTTTCCCCTTCATCTAGTCTATCAAGTTTTAAAGTACCACATTTAAAAAGATATTCCTAAAAAGGTCCAATTCTAATCCAAGTCACTGCCATCTCTCTCTGGGATTATTACAGTGGCATACTGATAGCACCCCCCCCCCAACCTTCTCTATTCTTTCTGCCTATATTCCATTCTCTACCCAGAAGCTGAAGTGGTACTTTTAAGAAAAAAAGGAAAATCACATCATGCCACTGCCTTGCTTAAAACATCCCAATAATTTCTAAATTCACTTTGAATAACAACCAAATGTCTCTCTTTGTTTTACAAAGACCTATATAATATAGTCTCTCCCTATCCTGATGGTGCTGTCCTTCACATTCACCACACTGCCCACTTCTTACTATACTCTAGCCCTGTGCTGTCCAGTGGTAGCCTCTAGTTACAAGTGGCTATTTCAACTTCAATTTAAAACCATTAAACTTGAATAAAATTTATAACTCAGATCCTCATTTCCTCAAGTTACATTCCAAGTGTCTACCAGACACATGTGACTAACGGCTACCATATTGGACAGCTCAGAGATTGCTATAATTGCAGTTCTATTGCATGGTGAGACTCCAGACAAAGTAGTTCCCCTCCCCAATTTCTTGAATATGCCAGATTTATTCCCACCACAAATTCTTCATCCCTTCCCTTCTTTCTCCATGAGTTGCTCCTACCCAATCTGTGTATATAGTTCCATTTCATTTATATCTCATTGTAAATGTCATTGCTGTGAACTAAATATTTATATCCTCCCAACATTCATATATTGAAGCTCTAATCCCTAGTGTGTTGGCATTTTAAGGTGAGGCTTTTGGCCTTTGGTAATTAAGTCAGGAGAATGGAGCCCCCTCATAAAGGGATTAGTGCCCATATAAAAAGAGATACCAAAGAAATGATCTCTTTCTCTTTGAGGATACAAAAGGAAGGAAACATCTGTGGACCAGGAAGAGGATTCTCAGCATATACCTAATACGCTGGTACCTTTATCTTGGATATCCCAACATCTAGAATTATGAGAAATAAATGTGTGTTGTTTAAGCCACCCAGTCTGTGGTAATTTGTTACAGAGCCTAAGCTGACTAAGAAAGCCATTTTCCCTGACCACTTAGTTTATAGTCACCAGCAAGATATTCCCTTTATATGACTCAATTAAACTTTCTCCATTGCATTTGTGGTTATGTCGTATTTCTCTTGATCATTTTTGGTTTCTTTGTTGCCTCTCTCACCAGCATGTAAGCTTCCTGGAACTGAGACTTCATCTGTCTGTGTTCACTGCTATATCACTTATACCTAGACTAGTGTCTGGCAAGTAATAGGCATTCAGTAAATACTTTAAAACCTTGGATTGTGACCAACGTGTTCTTCAAGTATTCCACAAGATTAGCAAACATTTCTAATAAATTTTAACTTGATAAATGAGCAATGTCTTGCAATATGAATAGTACATGATGCCGAACGTCACATGACACAACTGAGCCAGTGGTTCTTCTCTCTCTCTCTTGCTACAGGATTGTGGGTAATCGTCTCCCATGCTCAGATACTTGGTCTCAGGCCACAGTGTCTGGCAGAAATCAGTGATTTTTCAGAACATTGGAAGGTGCACTAGTGTATTTTTTGTCACTTCAAAGCACCTATGGATAGTCCTTTACCTTTCCATACAAGAGTAAGCTTAGGAATGCTTTGCGTCATTCTAAGTCAGTCTGCCTATAGACCCTTTTCTCTGCTGCCTTATTGCCAGTTACATTAAATACAGTGTATGACAAGAGCTTATTAATACTGTATTGTAGTCAACATCTGTGCAGGCATGTACAAAGGCCCCCATGCAAAAAAAGATTCTACTGAGCCAATAGATTACAGTGACTCTGTTATTGATAGTGAAAGTCATCCTACACAATAACCCTTTTCTCTCTTGTCTCACTCACACTAGCCACAAAGGTTTTCAAAGGTAAGCACAGGTTAATTTGTTTATTTTTCTTTATATTTTATATTTTCTTTATTATTTTGTATTGTATTACAGAATTGTAATCATTTTTATATGAATATTTTTGGGTTGTGGAACGATTCATCTGAGTTTCCATTATTTCTTATGGGGAAATTCACTTTGATATACAAGTGCTTTGGATTACAAGCATGTTTCTGGAATGAATTATACTCGTAAACCAAGGTTTTACTGTACTTACAGAAAGAAGGGAGGCAAAGGAGAAAATATGCTACTATTCACAGTATATACTAATTTCAGTATATTAATATTTAGAAGAAAACTTCTCACAGAAATAAAATGTATGCATTTAACGTACACAACAATGAATTCAGTACATTCATTTTAAACTAAATTTAAAGTCGAATGCCCATTTCCTAGCTCTGCTTCTATCTTGGACATATCACTTCTCATCTAAGGGCCCCATCTTAGTTAGAAAAGAAGGTATTCAGACTGGAGTTAAAAGATTTCTTACAGCTCTAAGCTCCATGTTCTTATGAAGATATTGAATTCAGGAGAAATATTCAATCCTTTCCAAGTTTTCTAGAAAATACCTGTTCATGTACCTTTTCTAATTCTGTGAATATTTTCTGTGAATTTTTTAATGGTGCTTTAAATTATCATCAGATTGCATGGTCTTAGGCTGCCTAGATGTTCATAAAGTAAAATTTAAAAAAATCACAGAATATTAGAGAAAGTTTTGCTGTAAAGAAACTGAGCTAGCCATTAAATTCAAATTTAGGGACACATCTACATAAGGGTATCAAATTAACCACAACCAAATTGATTGTTAAGCAAGCGATCAGATAAAATTAAAACAATCAAGACCCTTACACTGCTTTGCTATAGGCATGTCAAGTCCTATAGATAAGGCCAAAGAGCCAGGTGAAAACAACCTTATTTGATGAAAACTCCAATTATAAGTTTCTAAGTGTGGATTTTATAAGTAAGATCTGCCTTGTACAACACCGTAGTACCCATTTTGCCATAAAATATGCAAAATGTAAATTAAGTATGTACGTAGTGCATCATTTTTAAAGTCTTATAAAAAGTCTGCTTGATAAAATGAGGCTAGCATTTTGTTTGCTATGCTTACCAACATGCCATTTTCCTTCTTCGTGATAGTATGTTTTTTTATTATTTCGCTGAACTGAAAAGTTACTTTGATTTTCTTTCTCTTAAAATTTCAAGATTTGCTCTAAATAATAATGTAAGAGGCTCAGCAAACATAAAGCGTGGTAAGGAATGGCCATAATTATGTCTGCTTCCTATGTTACTTTTAGTACTAAAACTAATAATTTGAGTTCATTATTAGTTATCAAACTATAAAACTTTCACTACCAGAAAAAAAAGTTTTTTTAAGTGTGGAAGCCACACCATTGTTTGATGTCTTATTGTTCAAACAGAAGACATTTGAAGCAACATAGGTTTGAAGAACATAGTTGGGGGTGCCTGGGTGGCTCAGTCGGTTAAGCATCTGACTTTCGCTCAGGTCATGATCTCACAGTTCGTGGGTTCCACCCCCGCATTGGGCTCTGTGCTGACAGCTCAGAGCCTGGAGCCTGTTTTGGATTCTGTGTATCCCTCTCTCTCTACCCTTCCCCTGCTCTCTCTCTCTCTCTCTCAAATAAATAAACATTTTTTTTTTTTGAAGAACACAGTCAGGCTTTAATGTGTATGGTCTTTTTTGGAGATAATGTATTAAGAGAGGCAAATTCTCCAAGGAAACTACTTAGAAGGGCACCCATGTCACAAAACACAAAAAGGGTCCACTCTGGTTAGACTCCATGCAATTCATTCATACGAAGAATTTCTTAAACAGAGGTAAGCCAAGGTTTTATCATATTCCTTCTTGTTTCATCCCAGGACTTAAGACATTACATTAAATATTAGATGAACTACAAATGTTTAAGTAATCAATATTTTTTAAAGAAATGAAGTAAAATAACACGCGATTGCCTTTTTAGGTAAAATTCCATGACTTCAATAAAACTTGTGTCCATTCATAAAACTTCTCTTAATTTCTCATGTCCCTCTTAGGCAATTGTGAAAGAGGCTCAGACTATTTTCAGAAAGAAACGTGGGTGGCATCCTTCAGTGCAGTGTCTTCAAATAAAACATAGTGATGAGATAAGAAATATCTTCATATCCAAACTGCTGAATAAGGGCAACCTCCAAAAGCAGGGGAAGGCCCAGACTGCCAAAGATAGCTTGTTACTGGAACATTGTAATACTTGAGATTTACTGCTTATTAAAATGCAAAAGGCCATTACTTCCCCAAGAACAAATTTTGTGAACAGAGATGAACCTAGGAAGCTTTTAGCCCATTTCCTGAATCATAAACAAAGAGCTCCATACACAGCAACTCTATGAGATGTAAAGGGGAGTGTATTATATGATCCTTATTGGATTACTCAAAGCCTCAGCGAAGCTCCCTTCAGAAGTGATATAAATCAAAGCTAACTGCTTCCATAGAAAAGCAATCAAGTTTTTAAGAGAATATCTTTGTTCCTGAGGTTGCACAGTAAGATTTAGATGCTTCTATTAGGACCTTTGCTAGGGAGCATACTTAAGTAATTATAAAAATTCAGCCTGGAAAAACACCTGGACGTAATTCCAAGAGAATTATATCTTTTGGTTTCAAGTTTTGCATACTTTATGAAAGTATGTCCCTATCTACCTTCTGAAAACACACACATACACATACACACACACATCTCCTTGAATATTGCAAATTAGTATCTTAAATGCTAAATTTTCCACACTTTAGTATTATTATCTGGTTTAAAACAAGTGCATTTTACGTGCTTCTAGAAAGAAACAACCCCCTAATAGAGCTTACATTTTGGGGAAAAAATATTAAACCAAAAGAAAACATATCTTTTGGAATATTGGGGAAGATGTTTAAAAATGTGAAATCATTCCCTCTCCAGAATCTCATATTAATCAACATATGGTTCCACAGACTTACTGAGAGATGTCTTTAAAATGAGACAAAACAATAGTGACATCCTGGCTAAAAATAATTTGCTGCAAAATGTAAAAGTCCTCAGGGGGTCGATGAAAAGGCTTTCATTTTCTTTTCTATCATTGCCTTGAGGTCAGATATTTAACGATGCTCTCGATTTAAAAGCACATGCAAATCTTACATTCTTTTGAAGCTGACTTTTGCCACTTAGAATAGTAACAATCATTTTCTAGAACTGCAAGTTAAAAGAACTGGTTTTATTTGTTGTTTGCTTTGAGAATCAGGGCAAATCAAAACACCTTCCTAATTTTGTCTTTTTCAGAAAATATATCTGCAAAATTAGATAGATACTTCCCCCCTTTAGGAAATCTGCAGGAATGAATATCATTCAAGAAATACTTGAAAAGTATTTCTAGACCACTATTTTTGTACCTATGACTATGCTAGATTATGGAAAAAGCAAAATAACCACATGACAAAGTTTGTGGCATCAAGGAGCCTGAGGTTTAGCAGACCAAGATAACATCTAAGAATATGAAACTAATATAAGTAATCAATATGTGTTAAATTCTATGGCAAGATTATAGGTGTCCTAAGAATTCAGAGACATGGATTATCAATGGAACTTATCAGGGTTGGAGAATCTTGTGAAGAAAATACATCCTAACTCGGGCAGAGGAATTTGGACTTGATAAATTGTTCAGAGTAATTGAAGGTTTTTAACAGGGGAGTGACAGGTAAAACCAACAGTGGAGGAAAATTTATCTTCAACTGCAGGAAAATTGTATCAGTATGCAAGAACTCTTAGATGATAGAGGAAGGTATGCCAGCTAGAAGCCCAACACATTACCTCAGAAACAATGTGATAAAGGCCTGGGCTAGGAGGTGGGTTGTGGAAGTAGGAAAGTGACATTGGGAAGAAAAACTCAATTGGTTTTGTAACTAAGTGGAAATAGTAGAGAGGAATTGTTACTTAGAGTGTATACTACAAGGGTTAACAATCAGACACTCATAAAACATAATAACAAGTCTTAGTCTGTGTTCTTCTGAAAGCACAGCCTGAGACAAGGGCAAGGGATGCAAATCACTTATTTGGGAGAAATTCCCAGGAAAGAAAAGTGAGGAAGTGCAGAGAGAGGTAGGGGAAGGAGAAAAGCCACTTACGGGTACCTTTAATGCGCTGCTTAGCAATGTGAACAAATATAAGGCTCAGTCCCGGTGAGGACCTTCAAAGAGACAACAACTAGCATGTTTCAGAATTGTTCCACCAGAAGCTGGGGAGGCTAGGAACTTCATCTACTGACTTGCACACCGCTGGTTGAGGTCTGCTTCCGGTGGCATCATCTTCCCCATACTTCTGAGTTGGACCTGCGTATGGGTTAATCAGCCTCTTCTCCTCAGAGAAAGCCTTGAGCAGCAAAGCAGAGAGATTCAGGGTGCAGACCAAAAGTGCCGCACTAGCAGTGGCACTTTATAACCACAGATGCACTACAATCAGGTCGGGACACAGAATGTCACACAGCGTGCCGTTGCTATAATCACACATGCACTCATACGTGTCAAACAAAGATACCACATAAAAGAAGCTGCAGAGAGATATGGAGCTTAGTTATTATTAACAACTCAAGTTCGGGACTCAACTTGGCTAGGAGTTCAGTGTTGTCCTCTGTGAGACATTGGATAAGTTACTTCTTCTAAACTTCCTCAGTTATGAAAAGACAATGAGTTAATGCATGCAAAATAATTATCCCAGTGGAAAAAAAAAATCCCCCAAAATATTGGGTCTCAGAAATAATTTTTTAATTGGAATTCCTAAGAAATTTGCAAAACAAAGGGGGAGGACAAATTAGTAGCAATTCTCAGTATAGGACACAGCAAAATTGAAATCGCATTTTGGTATGCATTTTTATTCAATGACAAGATCGCCAGTGGCCCTAATTAAGGTACTTAATAAAGCTCTGAAATAATACTAGCAAAGAATGTGCCTAAGAGCTGAATACCACCTCATCCAATTAAAATCTTCACTTTCACCAAACTATAGTAAAGAATCCTTCCACAGCCACTGCTCCTCGTCACTGATCTCTGATAAATGCTCTGGTTTCCCTACAACACTTCACAGGCAGTGCAACGGTGTTCCTTCCAAGAGGGTGAGCTGCTGTCAGCACCAACCAAGATAGTGGTTATTCTGCAAACACATGCAGTCCTCCTGACATACCTTCTCTGACTTTCAGACTTGACAGAGGTATACTGTTCAATCCAGGTGTGACAAATGCATGCCCTTAGTGCATGCACACTCATGCACACCCACCTGCATCAGATAGTGCTAAGGTAACAAATTTTAAGACCAACTAAAAAGGAATCTGTTTGCATGATCTTGGTCAATGTCCACCTCTACCTTTATTCATTATGAGTCTCAAAGTTGGTGGGTTCTATAGAGGTACTACAATAGGTAAACAGCAGGATTCCCAGAGAAGTATGTATAGACACATAAAAAATTAGGTCCAGAACATAGACCCATAAAATTTTAAGTCTAGAAATGACCTAAGACATCCAGATTTTTCATTATAAAGAAACAGAGAATCAAACGTGTTAAATTATTTGCTCATAGTCATGCACAGATCCAGCACCAGATAGACTGTACTGACCCCATTCTGTATCTTCTTCTGCCCTTTAAAGCTTTATCTCCCAAGTTGAACCACAGATTTCTTTTTTTTTTTTCCCCAGAAGTATTTCATTTTTATTTTTATTTATTTTTTAATATATGAAATTTACTGTCAAATTTGTTTCCATACAACACCCAGTGCTCATCCCAAAAGGTGCCCTCCTCAATACCCATCACCCACCCTGCCCTCCCTCCCACCCCCCATCAACCCTCAG